>NC_084483.1:183422817-183582817 GCF_030035675.1 Rhineura floridana
TCTTGCACTCAGGTCCTGCTTGCAGAATTCCCACAGGCATCTGTTTGGCCCCTGTGTGAACAGGATGCTTAACTAGATGGGCCCCTGGCCTGATACAGCAGGCTCTTATGTTCTTTTGAGCACCAGCAATTGTAAACAAATGCCAGGGCTGCTGAGCCTTGGCACAGCAGAAGAGCTGATCCTATGATTAATTCTTTCAGGGGGTGCTAACCAGATCTTGATAGGGAAAACTGGACCGATTGAGCCTCGCCCTTGATAACATCACCGACCAGCAACAATCAATCGTACAGCCCCGTGAACCGGGGAGGAGAGATAGGAGGCGTTGCCTGCCTGCCTGCCTACCCTTTATTTTAGAAATCACAAGCCATACACAGCAAGTCCAAACGTAGCTCCCCGCTATCATCAGGAGCCCCGGCAGCTTCCAGGTGAGGCACGCGCAAGTGCACACCCGCTGACCACGCCTTTTGCTGTCCCCGCTCACCTTCCTGACGTTTCTGGCTGCCGCAGACGGCGGGTGTTTTTAAGGCGATGACTTTGTTGCGCCTTTCCAATCGCAGCCGCAGGCTTCGGGTTTGAAAGAGGCGGGCAGCGTCACCAGAGCCGCCCGGAAACTCATTCTCTCAAACTCCGGCAAAGCGGCGAGCCGAGTAAAGGGGCGGAGCAGGAAGTGATCACTGCACGACGCGAGGAAGCCCCGGAACAGCCCCAGCTCCAATCAGCTCGAGAAGTCTTCCTTGGAGTAGTCGCGGGGGGAGCTTCCCGTTACTCCCCAGCTCTAGCCGACCGAGAAACGTAGGAGTGGAGTTCTGATACGATAAAATCCAAAACGATCTGAAGAAAAGATCTGCAATCGGTGGTATATTTACGCGGCAGTTTATACCCCACTGTGTTCAGTGAAGCTTTCTCCCTAGGACCGGAATAGAGAACTTGTGGCTCTCTAGATCAGGTGTGGGGAACATCTGGCCTTCCAGACGTTGATAAACCACAACTCCCATCATCCTTAGCCATTCACCATGCTTGCTGGGGCTTATGGGAGTTGTATTTCAGCAGCATCTAGCGGGCCAGAGATTGAAACACTTGCTCTAGATGTTGCTGGACTACAATTCCCATTATCCTTAGCCACTGTGGTTGGAGGTCAGGGACGAAGGGCAACATCATCAAGAGGGCCGCAAGTACCCTGCTGCAGGAAATGGGTTTAACAAAGATTGGGTGACGTGCATTATCGTGCTTCATCTATGTTATTATTTATTAGATTTATATCCCGCCCTTCCAGTGAGAGTCAGTGTGGTGTAGTGGTTAAGGTGTTGGACTACGACCTGGGTTTGAATCCCCACACAGCCATAAAGCTCACTGGGTGACCTTGGGCCAGTCACTGCCTCTCAGCCTCAGAGGAAGGCGGTGGCAAAACCATCTCTCAATACCGCTTACCATGGAATCGACTTAAAGGCAGTCCATTTCCATTTTTCTTCCTCCCAGTAGGAGCCCAGGGCGGCATATGGGAAAGTTTTGTTCGAAGTGGTATTGTAACGTGTGACTGTAGGAGCAGATCAGTGATGTCTCATTCTATTCTTTCTAATGCCAGTCTTTGAATTAGAAATGAAGGATTTGAGAGAACCTTTGTAGTTGCAAAGATCCCTGCACTGAGCAGGCTGGTGGTGGACGAGATTTAGTCATCTATTTATTAAGTGGTTTTATCCTTCTGTTCAACTCGAAAGGCTCCCGAGTGGTTTACAAAGATCAATAGTAATAATAAGACAATCCCTGCCCACAGGCTTGCAAATTAATAGACATGGCACAAAAGAAAAAGGGATTGAGATGGAGAAGGGGAAAAATCAAACACAGGTACTAGTTTTTAGTTATGGCAAGTAGCTAGAATGGAAACAGGTGTGGGATTTCAGCCAAAGGTTGCTGGGGTCTCATCACAGCTAATGGAGTAACCTTGCTTCTCTCAACTTCCACTCTGGTGCAATTTGATGGAATGGCTGCTGACAGGTGATAGAGAAAGGAGCCTAATGACAGGCTGGAAAGAAAACAGGCCAGGTACATACATGGACAGATGGTGAAGGTGTATCCCATAAAAGCAACAGCTTCCTCTTGCAGACCCCCTGTATGTATAGAATCATAGTATAGTAGAGTTGGAAGGGGCCTATAAGGCCATTGAGTTCAATTCCCTGCTCAATACAGGAATCCAAGTTAAAGCATACCCTACAGGTAGCTGTCCAGCTGCCTCTTGAATGCCTCTGGTGTTGGAGAGCCCACCACCTCCCTAGGTAATTGGTTCCATTGTCGTGCCAATCTAACAGAAAGTGTTTCCTGATGTTCAGCCAAAATCTGGCTTCCTGTAAAATTCAGGTTGCTTCTTGACAGCCATTTCTCTCTCTGGGCTACAGTTATATGGCAAAGGCAGCTTATGTCAGACTCCACCAGGTGGTGGAATCAGCTGATTGGCAGTGTCTGCAACCCCCTGTGCCTTTGCCTGTGTGGTTTGATTTCAAACTGCAGAGGCAAAGGAAGAGGGTGTTGGCAGGTGCCGCCAATCCACTGATCAGTGGCCCCTGCTGCCTGTGTCCCTATGGTTTGATTTCAGTCCTTGCAAGCAAAGGAAAATGCTTCACCTTGCATCATGGTAATGTGTGATTGACAGATGGATGGTCTCACTCACCTGTCAGAATGGCTTGTGGGGGTTGGCAGAAGTCAGGATTGGGCCCACCCATGAGATCTAACTCCCCAGCCATGTCCCCCTAAGCCGATGAAGGGTAAAAGAGTAGATAACACAAATTCCAGTGTTTTGAAATCTCAGCAACCAGCCATCAAAATTCATTCATCAGGATACTGGGATGCTCTTGTCCAGCCTCAAGAATCGGGTTGTAGACAAACCTGGAAAGGGCCATTTTGCACAAAGAGCAGCCAGGCGGCATTTTATACAATCGTGGCTGCATATTATCTTCTTTACCTTTTAAGAAGATGAGAAGATCCTGCTGGATGAGGTCAATGGCTCAGCAAGGCTGACACTGTTCTCCCAGCAGCCAACCAGATGCTCACGGGAAGTCCAGAAGCAGGACCTCAGTGCAACAGCACCCTCCCCACTTGTGCTTCCCAGAAACTGGGATTCAGAGGCATACTGCCTGGAGGAAGAACATATCCATCGGGGTTAGTAGCCTTTGCCTTCTCTTCCATGAATGTGTCTAATCTGCTTTTAAAGCCATCCAAGTTGGTGGTCATCACTGCCTTTTGCGGGAGCAAATTCCATAGCTTAACTATACAGTACACTGACTTTCCTTCACCTCCCCCCCAGCCCAATCTTGAACCACCAATATAATGAAGAGTCTGGCACTGATTTAACATTCTGTATTTTAAATATCAACAGTGAAATCCTATTAACATCAGTTCGTTAAGTTCAGTGGGCTCCTCATGTAAATTGGCACAGGACTGCAGCCTGTTGTCCAAAATAAAGGCGTTGCTTATCACTTGCTTTGTGCCCCCCTCCCTTTACAACTTTTAATGTATTTACAAAGCCACTTTGGATGATAATACCATTTTCCAGTTTTATCATTTATCCACTAGATGCCGCTGTGCGCTAGCAAGGGTGTATTGCCATTTAACTACCAACAGCGTTTTAAAGTCCACAGGGCTCTGTGTGATGATTAGTCATTATTGCTACTACTTGAATAAATAATAGCAAGAGTGTACAGAACTTGTAACTGAGTGGAGGGGGAAACAGAGGGAGGCACCTTCATGGTGGCCTCCCCCTGCCTTCCATGGATGGGGGGGATATCTGTAAAGGGGGTCAGTGAAGGCCACCGACATGGATGGCTCTAAAAGAGGATTAGACAAATTCTTCAACAAAAAGGCTATCAGCAGCTACTAGCCATGTTAGCTATACTCTGCCTCCCCAACTGTGTGTATTGACTAAATGTGGGTCCTCAGTTTAAAAAGATCATAGACTACTGCTTTAGAGAGTTCAAGATGGTACCTATATTTCGATTATCCTCACAGTAACCATGTAGGGTAGGCCACTATAATTGGGGAATAAACGAAAGCTGAGTGACAGTGGCTTGGCTATAGGTGAAATGCTGAGTTCATAAGATCTGAGCCAAGGTTTTCCTATTACACAGCCTAGTTTAAGTCACTATATCACCCTATTTCTGGACTGAATGAAAAATTATGGGTACAGGTGGATGAGAAATCTGTTTCTCTCACTCTCTCATGCACACACACAAGCACATGCTGAGCATATCATATGAAGATTACAGGCAGGAAGACTGCCAAGTTTGTTTGTTTTTTACTATCCCTGTTCCTGTGCCCTTAACAGTAAGTGTTCTGCAGATTTTAACGGATAATAATAATGCTGTGAAAAACTACCCCTGTTAATTTCTGCATATGTAGCTGCTGCTATTAAAGGCAGGACATATCTCCTCCCTAATAAG
Organism: Rhineura floridana; assembly: GCF_030035675.1. Classification (NCBI taxonomy): domain Eukaryota; kingdom Metazoa; phylum Chordata; class Lepidosauria; order Squamata; family Rhineuridae; genus Rhineura; species Rhineura floridana. The sequence continues at coordinate 183,427,245 of NC_084483.1, forward strand.
CTGGCAGTCCTAATGGAGCATTTGTCCTGAAATAACCTTTATATTCAGGGGGAGGAGAGGAATAATCCCACCATATTTCCTTAAATATGCACAGACGTTGTGCTGACAAAAATAGCCTAGGCTATAAATGTAAACAGTTAATTTTTTTCATATTTGTGATGAAAGGGTTTGGTACACCCCAAAAATAGCTCTATGCGTCATCTACTTCCTACGGTGCTTTGCAGCAGGGCTCAGTGTCTTAATATGAAGCAAAAGCAAACTTCATTCATTGCTGTGCATAGTTTGAAACTGGGCAATCTCGTAAGACTCAGCAGAAGCTGTTAAGCTGATTGTAATATGATAACTAAAGCATCAAGAACAATCATTCCACGGATGAGATGGCCCAGGCAACATACTGAAAAGAACTTTCTGTAATAAAAAATAATCTTCCAGGGTTTTAGATCAGGGTTAAGGCTATCTCATGTTAGGTCAAGCTCCACAAAGCCAAAAAATTGGAAACTGAGGCTTATTGAAATACATGCCCCATGATCAATGTCACAGATTGTGCTTGCTTACAACTTACCCTCAATAAACCCCCACTTTTACTTGATCCCTCAGGCCTAAAGTCAGATGGGGAGCATGGCGTGCCTGGGGCCAGCAAAGATGCCCCACTTTGTCCTGCCCCTGAATGGCCTTATGAAGCATCTGTATTGCCAGAGGAATCCTCCTGTGAGTTAACCCATGCCTGCTTCTTCACCACTAGCTGGCAGGATGAGCTAAACAGTGGGAGATGGGAGTGTTTACTTTGATGCAGACACATTATCATTTAATACCCACACTTCACCTAAATGTCCCAGGAAAGGTCACAACAATTTTAAAGTACAGCATTAAAAACAACTGAAAACAATCTAAAATCACAAAATATGGTGGGCCCTAAAAACATATATCTCAGGTCTCAGAGGTGAGGGTACAGAGATGCGTCTTCAGCTTTTAGCAGGGGTGAGTGGTACTGGTGCTAATGACTTGGGTTGTGGTAAACAACAGTGCCAACAGGTGAACAGTGCCAACAGTGCGATGTGGCTGCAAAAAAGGCAAATGCTATATTAGGCTGCATTAACAGAAGTATAGTTTCCAAATCACATGAAGTATTAGTTCCCCTCTATTCAGCACTGGTTAGGCCTCATCTTGAGTACTGTGTCCAGTTCTGGACACCACACTTCAAGAAGGATGCAGACAAACTGGAACAGGTTCAGAGGAGGACAAGAAGGATGATCAGGGGACTGGAAACAAAGCCCTATGGGGAGAGACTGAAAGAACTGGGCATGTTTAGTCTGGAGAAGAGAAGACTGAGGGGGAGATATGATAGCAGTCTTCAAGTACATGAAAGGTTGTCACACAGAGGGCCAGGATCTCTTCTCAATGGTCCCAGAGTGCAGGACACGGAATAATGGGCTCAAGTTGCAGGAAGCCAGATTTTAACTGAACATCTGGAAAAACCTCCTAACTGTTAGAGCCATATGACAATGGAACCAATTACTTAGATAGGTGGTGGGCTCTCCGACACTGGAGGCATTCAAGAGGCAGCTGGACAGCCATCTGTCGGGAATGCTTTGATTTGGATTCCTGCATTGAGCAGGGGGTTGGACTTGATGGCCTTATAGGCCCCTTCCAACTCTACTATACTATGATTCTGTGAAGGTTGCCATGTTTCCTAGCGCTGTTGCAATTGATGACGGGTGTCAGCAATGAGAAACGTTAAAACAAGTTTTTGAAAATAATCCAACTGTTTCACAGATTTTTAAGAGGCACCAAGAAGCTGTGCATCTTGGCAGCGTGGAGGTGGTAAACATATCGACTCTGAGCAGAAATGGGTTGCTTAATTATTTATATTTCAGTGCATTTGCAGGCCAGTGCCTTTTCCTTTCTAAATGATGCTCACAAGGACTTGCGTAGAGTATCAGTTTAGATAAATGGCAGCCCGCACATATTTTCTGTGGCATGGTGGGTGTTGGAAGGGTGCAATTTGAAACAAAGAAGTGGCGTGCTGGAAGGGGAGGGTTAGCTGTCCCACTTGCCACTTCTTTTCAACTGCAGCGCCAGAGCAGCCAGTCTGTTGTACGGAAGGGCCATAGCACCGTGGCAGAGCACCCGCGTTGCTCGCAGAAAGTCCCAGGTTCAATCCCTGGCATTTAGAGGCAAGGCTGGGAGAGACCCTGCCTGAAACCCTGGAGAGCTGCTGCCAGTCAGTGTAGACAGTACTGACCTTGAGGTCTGATTCAGTATAGGGCTTCTTCCTGTGTTCCTGTGTTTTATCCCCAAGCAGCTAAGGTTCCAAAGCAACCCCAGATGTCTTGCAGCATGCCTGCTGGTGGAGATCTCAACATGGCCAACATGGTCATGAAATCTCAACAGAAATCTCAATCCAGGATAAGAAATTTGAACTCGGATGTCATTTGGTCTTACTGTAGTGTGACACACAAAAATCTTGGGTGAGCCAGCATAAGGATGGTGCAAGGTGCTAGAAGAAGGGGCCCCCTTCCATTGTTTAACCCACCCTGCCAACTAGTGGTTTAAGCTACAAACAGGCATGGTCCAACTTACAGGAGGAAAAATGCGGTTAGGTTTCATAAGGCAATGCAGGACCAACACAACAAAGGGACATCTTTGGTGGTCCCAGGCACTCTACCTCCCCATTTGGATTTGGGCCTGAAAGACCAAGGAAAAGTTTGGGTGTATGGAGGGTAACTTGCAAGCAAGCACAATTTGTGGCATTGCACAATATTAATTACAGGGCACGTCTGTTAAGGCATCCACCTTAGCCTCCAATTTCCCAGCTTTGAGGAGCTTGAGCCAACATGAGATAGCCTTAACTCTGGTATTAAACCGGCAGGTTTTTCATCATTGAATTTCCCTGCTTTTAGAAAAGGAAATGTATGAAAATATCAGGCTTTGTTCAGCACGAAAGGTGCTGTTTTGTAACTATTCTTCTTTGCACATAATTGATAGTTCTCAAGTATACGTGCACCTCCATTCACACTCCAAACTATATACTGCACTGCAACCTATTGTGAAGATTACATGCATTCGGTTATAGGAGAGTTCACAGTGCTACAGATGAAGTTGTCCAGATGGAGTAGATGAATTCTGCATTAGATCTGCCATGTTTTCATTAAAGGTATTTGAGAATCAGTACAGTAGATGTGATAGGAACCTGCAGAACTGTGGCTTACATTGCACTATTTTGAAAGAGTTAAAATTTCCCTTCCTAATTGCTGGCGCACAAACTTTTGATAAGTTGTAGTTACTGGCATCATCCTGCAGACATTTTGGGGAAATTGTCACATTGTCTAACAGCTGCAAAAGCTGCCATATTTCACAAAGTTATCATATGGGACTTCAGGACAGCAAAAGCCAGAGAACACATATTCCTACCTACTTCAGACAGCAGCTAATCTAATATAATGCTTTATTCATGGAGAATCATAAGATTGTGCTGTCTCCAAACTGAGAACACTGTAATTGGTTTATATAAATGCACGCTTTCAATTAGTACTAATTCAGAGCCCATATTTCCTCTTTAAGGAAGAACGTAATGTTCCATCATGAGAGGAAGTTGTGAGCTGATCACTCTCCTAAATGCATTTGAAATTTTTTGGGTGGGAGACTTCAGCTATTTAGTTGTTTGGATGTCAGTCAATTACACTTAGGAAGCTCTGGTTAAATACATTTACGAAGATTTTCACATCATTAAACTGTGAAATCAAAAAGAATGAGCAGAGTAGTATCTCCTCATAATTGGGATTTTGCCGTTGCTGGTGTTCTGCCACCTCCTGGCATTGAAAAGGTGGGTTTTTCTTCCTATAATTGCTTTCACTGGCATGAATTTTGCTGCTAAAAAAAAATGCATTGTTTCTGAAGTGCACCTGGCTCTGCGTGGGATTGTGGTGGTTATGCTTTGCGAGAAGCCATCACTTCCCACCCCTCACTATTATCAGCCTTTCTGGGAATGCTTTGCCTCAATCAAGGTCACAGACTCCCTCATCAAAGACCCCTGAGCATCCAAGGAAAATGATGCCATAGGACCATTGGAAGGTACTTTATCTCAAGTCAGACCATTGGTTATCTAGCTCAGTATTGTCTACACTGACTGGCAGTGGCTCTCCAGAATTTCGGGTAGAGTTCTCTCCTAACCCTCCCTAGAGATACTGGGAATTGAACCTGGGACCTTCTGCATGCAAAGCAGATGCTCTGCCACTGAGCTACAGCCCCTCCCCATTTGTGTGCACACATTTGTGTGCACACATTTGTGTGCACACATTTGTGTGAGAGTAAAGCCCTAATTCATTCATTCTCCCCTTACATGCCTCCTTGAAAGAACTGGGCATGTTTAGCCAGGAGAAGAGAAGACTGAGGGGAGATATGATAGCACTCTTCAAGTACATGAAAGGTTGTTACACAGAGGAGGGCCGGGATCTCTTCTCAATCATCCCAGAGTGCAGGACACGGAATAATGGGCTCAAGTTGCAGGAAGCCAGATTTTGACTGCACATCAGGAAAAACTTCCTAACTGTTAGAGCCATACGACAATGGAACCAATTACCTAGAGAGGTAGTGGGCTCTCCGACACTGGAGGCGTTCAAGAGGCAGCTGGACAACCATCTGTCAGGAATGCTTTGATTTGGATTCCTGCATTGAGCAGGGGCTTGGACGTGATGGCCTTATAGGCCTCTTCCAACTCTACTATTCTATGATTCTATGATTGTCATTTGACCTCACCACCCTCCAAGACTCCTCATGCTATTTCAAACCCTGATCATGCAGAATTCTAAATCACCCGGAGAGCCTCCTTGCCCTGAAAAGGCTTCCCACTTCAAATCTCCTGTGTAGGGTGGTGAGGCCAGATGATGGGCACAGTAGAGGCTCGTCCATTAGGTCAGTGTTCCCAAACATTTGCCCGCATGGACCACTTGAAAATTGCTGATAATCTTCGCAGGCCAGTGAATGCTTTTTCTGCCTTGTAGCAATTGTCATGCGCTCTGCTAGGTGCTGCATGATTTTAATATTCTTTTTATTGCTTCATTTATTTCTTATACTGTGTTCTATTGTATTACAATTTGTATTCCACAGAATACAAATTGAAATATAATATAGTACCACATAAGAAATAAAAGAGGCAATAAAATACAATTAAAAAGTATGAATCTTTAATGCAGGCATGTCACGGGCTGTCTGAATGAAGCTCTCAGATGGACCACTGGTGGTCCATTGACCACAGATTGGGAATCCCTGCATGAGGGCCAATGGGGTACTGCCCCACCAACCTCAGTCTCCCCCCACCAGCCTGCCTGCTTACTTACATCCAGTCCAAGGGATGACATTGGCTGTCAGCTTCCTTTTCCTTCATCTCAGTGTTGCCCTTGTAGAACTCAGCAAGGCGGATAGGGCCGTGGGGGCAAACCTAGAATTAGTTGGCTCTGCCTGTCATGGGCTATGACTGGTTCCATCTCCTGTTGGCCCCTCTGCCTTCCACCCTAACAGTCCCATCATGGCCAGCAAGCACAGACCTGCTTTTCTTCCTCACCCGTTGGTTATGAACAAGTACATAGGGTTAAGGCCTCGCGTAGAGTGGACCTTACTCCTGAGTACATATGACTATAATTGGGATGCACAGTTCCTATGTCAACACTAGCTGATCTTAAAAAGGAGATTCAACAGAGACATGGTAGGCAAGACCAGGACAAATAGTATTGCCACCTTTGCTTGTTACTGACCTTGCTCCTAGGCCCTTAACAGCAACCTGACGTTCAAGCTGCATACACATCATCCATTTAAAGCACACATGCACACACACATACACACACACCTGAATCCTAGGAACTGTAGTTTGTTCAGGGTGCTGGGAACTGTAGCTCTGTAAAGGGGCAAACTACAGTTTCCAGGATTGGGGGAGGAAGTCATGTGCCTTAAATGTATGGTGTGTGCATACAGTCTTAGAAGCTTTTCATGGCATGGAGATATCGTGGCAGAAAGAGTTTCTCCTACTCTCCTACTTTCCTCCCTGGACTCCTACTGGTAGGATATTATTATTATTATTGTTGTTGTTGTTGTTGTTGTTATTATTATAAGTATTGGGCTGCTGGTTAAAGAGTAGAGCTATTTAAAAAAAGTTGGAAGCAAGAGAAAAAGAATGGACAGGTTATTAATAAAGAATTATTACATTCCATCACCAATCAGCTTCTAATGCAGTAAAATAAATTGTATGCAAAATGTTGCATGTACGTGTTTATGTGCATTTTTCTGGGGAGGGGATCCATAGCTTTCATCAGATTCTCAAGGGGTCCATGACCTTAGAAAGCTTAAGAACTATTGCTTTAAGAACTCTGAAGAAGGTTAACATTCCACAACTACAGTTTCTCCTGTTGTAAAGAGAAAACCCAACCTTTCTCTGACCCTTTTGAAGTATAATTAATTGATTATCTGGATGTAAGGGTACAGCCTTAAAAGAGTAGAACATGACATTTTAACTGGAGATCTGCCCTCAAAGATATAGCCAGCTGTAGCTAATCAATATATGAAATTAATCCTTCACTCATATCTTATTTGCCCTGCCACCCAACAGTTTTTCTACTTCTTGAATAACAGCAGCACTGTTATGTCAGAATTTTGAAACTGAACCTTTCACCACAGCAATTATTAGAGCGTTTGCAAACATTGTGTGGCATCACTGGTGCAGCCTGATCAAGGGCAATCCTGCATAGGGTTGCACAGGAGAAGGGGCACCTCCTTCCACAACAGTGATTGTAATCATGATCAGTGAGTAGGGATGGAAAGATCTGCCATTATTGGTTCTCTCAGTTTCTCATTTTTCCCACCTTAAATCCTCAAGGATCGGTATTGGGACCTGTACTTTTCAACTTGTTCATTAATGACCTAGAATTAGGAGTGAGCAGTGAAGTGGCCAAGTTTGCTGATGACACTAAATTGTTCAGGGTTGTTAAAACAAAAAGGGATTGCGAAGAGCTCCAAAAAGACCTCTCCAAACTGAGTGAATGGGCGGAAAAATGGCAAATGCAATTCAATATAAACAAGTGTAAAATTATGCATATTGGAGCAAAAAATCTTAATTTCACATATGCGCTCATGGGGTCTGAACTGGCGGTGACCGACCAGGAGAGAGACCTCGGGGTTGTAGTGGACAGCACGATGAAAATGTCGACCCAGTGTGCGGCAGCTGTGAAAAAGGCAAATTCCATGCTAGCAATAATTAGGAAAGGTATTGAAAATAAAACAGCCGATATCATCATGCCGTTGTATAAATCTATGGTGCGGCCGCATTTGGAATACTGTGTACAGTTCTGGTCGCCTCATCTCAAAAAGGATATTATAGAGTTGGAAAAGGTTCAGAGGAGGGCAACCAGAATGATCAAGGGGATGGAGCGACTCCCTTACGAGGAAAGGTTGCAGCATTTGGGGCTTTTTAGTTTAGAGAAAAGGCGGGTCAGAGGAGACATGATAGAAGTGTATAAAATTATGCATGGCATTGAGAAAGTGGATAGAGAAAAGTTCTTCTCCCTCTCTCATAATAGTAGAACTCATGGACATTCAAAGAAGCTGAATGTTGGAAGATTCAGGACAGACAAAAGGAAGTACTTCTTTACTCAGCGCATAGTTAAACTATGGAATTTGCTCCCATAAGATGCAGTAATGGCCACCAGCTTGGATGGCTTTAAAAGAAGATTAGACAAATTCATGGAGGACAGGGCTATCAATGGCTACTAGCCGTGATGGCTGTGCTCTGCCACCCTAGTCAGAGGCGGCATGCTTCTGAAGACCAGTTGCCGGGGGCCTCAGGAGGGGAGAGTGTTCTTGCACTCGGGTCCTGCTTGCGGGCTTCCCCCGGGCACCTGGTTGGCCACTGTGAGAGCAGGATGCTGGACTGGATGGGCCGCTGGCCTGATCCAGCAGGCTCTTCTTATGTTCTTATGTTCTTAAGTTCTTCACATTTCTTCAGCAATTTATGGATTTATTTATTTTTAAAATACTCATGAAAATTCTCCAGCATTTTAGTGTGGTTTTCACCTAATAGACACATTTTTGTAAGCAGTCTTGACTAATGTACATATTTTTGTAAGCCACTTCTCATCATATAATGCATTTTTGCATGTTATTTTTACTCAAATTCATTTTTATGCACGCTTTCCATTAATATATGCATTTTTGTAAACATTGGTTGGCAAACTGCATCACAATATTCAAATACTGTACGTCAGAATTTCAAAGGATGGCTGTGATTTGGTTCTCATATTGTTTTGGAAAGTGCAAATTTAATTGATTCAGTTTGAAATGTGAACTGAATTGAAATTCTTGCCCATCCTTATCAAGAGAGTTCATCAGACATTAAATCCCTGCTGGGATTTTTGCATGCTGTCCACCAGGTAGTGCTGTTTCTCCACATAGCCCACTTAGAATTCACAGGCCATGCAAAAGTCAGGGGCTGTCTCAAGGTAACAAACAGCCAGCAGCTGTCAAGCTCTTCTCATTTGGCTCTGCTGTTTCACGGGCAGAGAAGAGGGCAAGTGCAGGCTGTGAAAAACGCCAAACTGTGAAAGCAAACCTCTCAGTATACAGATAGTTCATAAAACCAAAACAAAAAACCATCACTTCCTTTTGCTACTTGCATTATTGAAAATTTAATATTATGATGGTTTTATCCATGAATGGGGAACCGGTGGCCTTCCACATTTTGCTAGACTCCAACTCTCATAATCCCTAACCATTCTGGCTGGGGCTGATGGGAGTTTGAGGACGCCAGGTGCCCCACCCTAGTTTAATCAAATGTCTAAATCACTCCTTTAAGACAAGGAAGAGCACACAGACACGCACAAAATGGCTAGCAGCACAAGGGTTTGTTTGGAGGTTTTGCCTTCTCCGGTGGTAGATGAATGTGTAATGCCATCTCACACTGAGGCAATCATCTGTCTGTCTAGTATAGTATCATCGACCCTGGTTGATAGTAGTTCTTCCGGGTTACGTCTTCCAAGTGCTACCTGAGCTTTTAACCAGGGACCCCAGAGACTGAATACGGACACTTCCCTATGCAAAGCATGTGCTCTACCATTGAAGGATGTCTCCTAGACTTGACATTAATGTTGGAAGTGGGGCAAGAGCAACTCCTGTTTGGGTTCTTTTGTTTGTATTCCAGAAGGAAGATAGAGTTAGGGTCTTCCAGCTGGATAAGCTTGCCTACCTTTACCTGTGCTGTGCTCTACCTAACGTCCTTCTGTTGTAAACTGACATGCTCAAGGAAGCTGACCTGCCCCTCCTTCCTTTGTCGTCATCTTCGACTATCCGAGGAGAGAGGAGACATCTGTCTTTGTTCTCTCTCCTGAGCCATGAGGGCAATACCCGAGTCTGGGCACTGCGCCTCCAACTTAGTTAGAACTAGATATGCCTTTCTGATCTACTATGTATTTCTATAAATAAAGTAGCTTTATTTTACTAAGTCTTAAGTCTCAGTGATTTAAATGCAGGGTAAAAGCCTGCTTCTTAGGTAAATGCACACACTGGCACACGCAGCTCAGACCACTGAGTTACTCTGCTCATATCCATAACAATTATAGTTGCAATGTTTTTTCTAATACCCGTGCTCCAGTAACATTCATAAAAGCTGAGCACAACCTGCTTGGCACAGGACAAGCAGGGCCGTGCTCACCTCCCTTTTGTGAGCTCCCTTTTCCTTTCCCTGAACTTACCTTTGGGGCATTGGAGGCTCAGGGAGATTCTGGGACTGATAGACTTAGTCCCTGGTGAGAAAAATATGTTGTGTCTGGGCCCCAGGGAATATCCGCCATTGCCTCCCTTGCTTCCATCCCTGCCATCTTTTCCGAAGGGTAGGAGCAAGGTAAGGGAGAGGCAGAAGTGGGCACTTGGTGAGTGCCTTCAAGCCTTCTGCACATGTTCAGCTGGAACATTTGCAAAAGCTTGACCCCTTTTTGGGTCAAGTAGCAAGTTGTTCTTGCATCCCTAGTCCCTAGGATTGGTTAGCATGATTTACACATTCCATTAAATGATCTCGATCCTACATTTGCAAGAATTTAAATGCCCCATCAATTCTAACTCTTTGATAGCTGGGTTTGGGGAGATCTGTATCAGCTGGGCTGACTCCAGTCCATCCAGCTCCAGCCTTAAAGGGTAATTGGCACCCCCAAAGCTATACAAATTTGTCTCTATCTTAGATGCAGAGCATGGCCCTCCCATCTAGGAGCCTCGCTAGAATGCCTCTCCCCGCCATATAAAGTATGTTTGATGGCAGTCAGATCTGGACAGCTGACCATAACCCTCTCTACTTTTAATAAAAGGCTTATATAACATTCTTGCTCCTGGAGAAGAGAGTTTGTTTATAGGATTTGGTTCTTGCCATTTAAAAAAAAAATGTTTTATTGATTTTAGATAGAGAAAAGAAAAAACATAACCTTGAACATTCGAATCATAAGTTCCAATATTTATTTATTTATTTATTTATTTATGCATGCCTGACCCAGAAGACATCATAAATTAACAGTCCCAAGAGCAGCAGACAGGAAACCTTGAGGCTCAGCAAACAGACAAAGGCAATCATTGCAATACACAGGCCCATGACCAGAGTGTCTATATATATATTCCCAGTAGGAGCCCAGGGTGGCAGAAGTATATACAGAAATATATAACTGAGGTAAGTAAGGTAAGTAACATTCTACCCCCTTCCCCAATCCTTACACACACACACCCCAAATTCAACACAAGTATCTGTTGAACAACAATGGAATTCCTTAGATTTTAAAGTTCCAATAGAAAGATAAAGCTTCTGTGTTAACTCAAAAAGATGAAACTTTATCCCAAAGCTGAAGAAAAGCCTGTGTTGTCACTTTTTAAATGGGTTGAGAATCTGTATTTTTGTCAACGACACAGCAGGCAAAAGATTGAACAGGTACAACTTTCCCCATCACTGCATTTCCAATGCCACCCTAAGAAAAACCTTCACTTTTGATTTCCCCCCTGATGTGCAGCTGGTAGCTTCTGATAATAAAGAAAGAAAGATGTCAAGCCTGATGTCATACTTTGGGAAATTTGTTCACTATTGATGTAGCTGGCAGCAGAGGAAGTAATTATATCCTAGTAATGACAGCAGGAGAAGCAATGCTACTGGATAATGGCCAAGGCTGTGAGTGCTACAAATATCCAAACTTGCACTAGGGTAACCCAACTTCTGCTGTCAGTGTTAGTTGTGTAACAAGTGGACAGATCTGAATATCTTTTTATCCAGTGCTGCTTTCAGTATTTTGAAAACAGAGAGTGATCTATATTAAATAATGGATATGGGTCAGCAGGCTGTGATGTCCTGCTTTTAAATTCATTTAGTATATTTGTATAGGAAGAATGGGGCAGTCACAACTGCAATGGTAGAGGGCCATAGCTCAGTGATAAAACACATGCTCTGTATGCAGAAGATCCCAGGTTTAATTCATTTACTCTCTAGTAGCTGGAGATCCTAGACCTAGAGCATGTGTGGGGAACCTTTAGCCCTCCAGCTGTTGCTGAACTACAACTCCCATGAGCCCCATCAAGCATAACCAATGAGCTTGGAAAAGTTACTTTTTTGAACTACAACTCCCATCAGCTCTGCCAATGGCCAGCAATTATGGGAGTTTGCTTGTTTGTTTATTAGATTTATATCCCGCCCTTCCTCCCAGTAGGAACCCAGGGCGGAGTTGTAGGTCTGTGATATCTGGAGGGCCAGAGATTCCCTATACCTGCCCTGGAGAGTCACTGTCAGTCAGAGTAGACAGCACTGTGCTAAAGTAGCTTCATATGCGAAAAGAGCTTGGGAAAGCATTTTCGTCTCAAGTCAGTTCATAATCGCAGCAGCTGTTAGCAATGCTGGCTAAAAATGGGTCCTCCAAAGTTAGCGACTACTGACCAGATGCTGGGGGCGTAACACAGAGGAAGGCTATCTTCCATTATGCTAAGCTGCATCTGGCTGGCCGTTCTTGAATGCAATGCTGGGCTAGGCAGATGTGTGATCTGGCCCAGAAAGGGAATTATTATAGTCTGAACCATGTGTGCTCTGCATTTGTGAGGTTATCAACACTGTACAACTGATGATAATCAGAAGCACTGATTTCCATTCCAGCACATGAGTAAACAACTGGGAACAACTCCATTGCCATTGGCGCTATAAAGCTCTCCAAACAGCTAACAACTAGGGAAATCCGAATCAGTGAATCATGTGTGTTTTTAATCAATTAAATCTGAAGATCATATGAGTAAAAACAATAGCTCCAAAAGGGGGGGTGGGGAAGCACTCACTCCCTGCTTTTAATCTATACAATTGGGGCTCCATGTGGGGTGGAATCAGCATTCCAATCAGTTAGCTGTGTCTTCGTTCAGAATACTCCACTGCATTCGCCCTAGAGATGTGAAGGCCTGGAAAAAATTGGAAAAATAAAAAAAGGTTTTTTTCCTCATCTCCCCCCCCCCCATTTTTCCATTTTTTAATTTTGTTTTAAATGGAAAAACCTATTTTTCCCAAAAGTTTTCAGGAGTTTTTTTTAGATCTTCACATCTCCAATTTCCCTTCCTGTTTTCTGTCTGTCCCCCCCCAAACACACACATATAGCAGACACTAAGCATGCCCAGTCCGCTTTGGGGTGATTTTGGTTCACCATCCCATTAGGATTTCTTTCCCAGATTTTTTTCTGCTTGAGTCCCCCTTCTACTTCTTGTTTCTCAGGTGCCCATTTTTTTCTACATAGTACCTGTGTTTGCTTCTACTATATGTTGATGTGCATATATAGTACAGGGGAAAGGGGCATGGGTCACTGGTAGAGTATTTGTCTTGCATACAGAAGGTCCCTGGTTCAATCCCTGGCACCTCCAGGTAGGGCTGGGAATGTCCCCTGTCTAAAACCCTAGAGAGCTGCTGCCTGTCAGTGTAGACAACATTGAGCTAGACAGAGCAATGGCATGACTCAGTATAAGGCAGCTTCCTAAGTTCCTGTTCCTACACATGTCACAACAGGCACCATCTTAGAAGTGGGATTCCCCTTATGTGAGAGCGGAGGACATGTCTCTTCCAAGGTGGCTATCTTGCGCTCTCTCTCTCTCTCTCTCTCTCTCTCTCTCTCTGTGTGTGTGTGTGTGTGTGTGTGTGTAGATAGATAGAATCTGCCACCCAATTAACCAGGAACATCTTTTAGTAAATAAAAAAGATGTTTCTCAGCTAAGCTGGTTTTAACCTATAAAGCCTTACATGGCTTGGCACCACAATACCTGATGGAACGCCTCTCCCGACATGAACCCGCCCGTACACTACACTCAACATCCAAGGCCCTCCTCCAGGTGCTAACTTGGAGGGAAGCTGGGAGTCTGGCAACAAGGGAGAGGGCCTTCTCAGTGGCGGCCCCCAAATTATAGAATGATTTTCTTGATGAGGTGCGCCTGGCACCAACACTGTTATCTTTTTGGTGCCAGGTCAAGACTTCCCTCTTCTCCCAGGCACTTTAGCATGTGTTTTCAAATTGCTTTTAAAAATTTGTTTTTTAAATTTGTGTATTTGTTATTAATGTTTTTAATTGTTGTAAACCGCCCAGAGAGCCTTGGTTATGGGGCGGCATATAAATGCAATAAATAAATAAATAATCTGACTAATTAATCAACCATAACTATTTCAGCCGTACCCTTACTAAAAGCTGCTGTCATATTTGTCTCCTAATGCAAGTTAACAAAACTCACTATATATAACCAGTATTACAACCCTTGTGCATGAGGCTAAAGGAACTCATTGGTGGAAGAATAGTGCAAAATCTATCCTGTTGTATTGTTCTTTTGGTTTGCATTGTGCCCTCCTCTCTTCCAAACATCTCCCTCAGAAGAGGGATATCTACGGTTCCCCTCCTTGGATCCAGCTGGGAAGGCCGTTTCCCTTTGTTTTTCCGCTCATTTCCCAGACACATAAGGGGGGGGAGCTGAGGAAATTATTTCTATAGAAGCCAAGGTTCTGCCCCCTCTGATGGTGTAGAGAGTCATATCTGTACAGCTGATTCTGTCCAAAAGGAACATGTGCCAAAATCCCAACACATTACCTCACTGTCCCTTAGCAAGAGATTCGGGGGCAGGTTAATTTCAGCCAGCCACAGCTCATCAAAGCAATTCGGGTGGGGGGATTCCACTCCTGCCTCCATCCAAACTTATATTTGTCAACATTTTATTGCAGTTTGGAAATTCCAATGGAATTCTGATTTTAAGACAAATGAAAGGAGGCAAGAGGATAACTAAACAGCTGGATGGAAAATCCTAAGCAAGCATAGTGCTACTCACAGCACCAGACTTTTACATCTACTTGTGTGCGAATGTCATGTTTTGGCACCAATCTCCATCTGATTCTGTTGTGCGCTCAGATATACAGTGCATTGGCTGTTCATAAATGACAAGTGGGGCCTGCAACTGCAGCAATATGTTGCACTGTGGAGTGAGTGCTTCTTGTTCAGGATTCTATCCACTCCTTTCCAATCCTCCCCTATTTTTCTATCCCCCTCCAACAATCAGTCAACATGTTTTGGCCTCCTTGGAGTTCTTCCTTAGATTTCCCCCCCCCCAAAGATTTGAATACTTCTGCTAGGGATGGAGTGATCTGTCAGTTTCGGTTCTCTTAGTTTCTGGCTGCCCATTTGCTACCGGGCCAAGTTCAAGGTTCTAGTTTTGGTGTACAAAACCCTATGCAGCTCGGGACCAGGATACCCGAAAGATGGTCTTACTCGTTATATACCCAGTCGATCACTGCGCTCTGCAGGTGAGGGCCTCCTGCAGATACCATCTTATCAGGAGGTTAGTTCTGCACAATATAGGAAATGGACCTTTAGTGTGGCGGCACCTACCCTGTGGAATTCCCTCCCCTTGAATATTAGGCAGGCGCCATCTCTGCTATCTTTTCGGCACCTTTTGAAGACTTTCGTCTTCCAACAAGCCTTTTAAGGTGAGACCTATCCCAGTCTGCCTTTGTATTAGAATTGCTTGTTAATATGTGTTTTTTTAATAATATGTTTTTAACCCTTTTTAAAGATGTTTTTAAAGCTTTTTTAAAAAAATGTGTTTAACATTGTTTCGTTTTAATGTATTTTAAGGTCTGTTTTTATGATGTTTTAAAGTGTTTTTAGCATTTCTGTTTGCAGCCCTGGGCTCCTGCTGGGAGGAAGGGCGGGATATAAATCAAATAATAAATAAATAGTTTCTAATTTTTCTCATCTTAAATTTGGTTCTCCACATTTCTGCAGCAATTTGCATTTTTTTAAAAAAACCTCATGAAACTTCTTTAGCATTTGAGTGCAAATTTCTTCTAATAAATATATTTCCGTAGGCAGCTTTGAGTAATGTACACAATTTTGCAAGCAGTTTATCCTAATGTAATGCATTTTTGTATGTTATTTTCACAAATATATTCATTTTGTGCACCCTTTCCCCTAATACTTGCATTTTTGTAAAACATTGCTTGGTTGGAGAAGTGCATTGCAAAATTTGGATAAATGTGAATTTCAAAGGATGGCTGTGTTTCGGTTCTCATATTGTATCAGAAAATGCAAATCTGATAAATTCAGCTTTAAATGTGAACTTAATCAAATTTATTGTCTACCCTTAATTTCTGGAAACTTTGGGTTTCCCAAGACTGATACCCCTCTCTTGTGTGTGAGCACTAGCAGTTTAGTGGCAAATACAGAAGTATAGGGTCCCTTAATGATAATCACAGCCATTCCTTTCACAGGCACACCCCCTATTAAGATTGTAGAACCTTTTGAAATTATAGAATAAGCTGTCCAGGCTTGAATACTGCTTTCTGTTTGTCTATCACTGTCACCATTTGACTGTCATTTCCCACTGGCAGATATATTGCTTGAATTACTGAATTCATTGCCTACATGTTTATCTCTTGCTGCTACCAAACTGCTTGATGATGTAGATGGGATGCTATCATCAGGATTCACTGTCCCTTCTCTTGCAATTTCATAATTCTCACTCTCCACAACTTGTTTTGGCTTGTTGAAGTAGGAGTTTATATAGGCTTGTTTGCAATTGACACTCATTGTCAATTGCAAGCAATTGACTCTTCTCAGTGGCTAACACACTCCCCTTTCATGCTGATTGGCTTGTAGGACTCTGGAGAAATAGGGACTCTGCTGGAACCTGGGACCCAAAAAAGTAAGGGACCTAAGACCCCCCCCTCCAGGACTACACCCCTGTGAGTGCTGCCATTTTGGCTACACAAGGAATGGCACTCACAGCCTGAACATTGGAAGCAGAAGAACTGACTAGTATTAATTTATGGGGGTATACATGGGAGTAAATGGATATAGCTCTATATTGTCCTCCCTCTGCCAGTCCATGACATTTATTTCCAGGCTTAATTTAAAGTGTCCCATATGTTCCTGGGCTTGATTTAAAATGCTTGCATATGTCTTCAATACTAAAATACTGTTTAGAGTCCTAAACAGATTCTGTTTTCCCTAAATAAAATTCTTTCTTCTTTTGGATTTACAAGTTGTGGCCTGGGATATTCAAAAGTTCTGACTATTCAGCTTGGTATTATGCTACTTGGATATAATATTCTTGAAGAAGTTGTAAAACCTACAGTGTTAAAAAAAAAATTAACGTGGGTGTGCATAGACTCCATAAAAGTATGTATTGCTAATCTCTAAAGGTAAAGGTGTCCCCGCACTTATAGTGCGAGTCGTTTCCAACTCTTAGGGTGACGTCTTGCAACATTTACTAGGCAGACCGTATATATGGGGTGGGATTGCCAGTTCCATCCCCAGCCTTTCTTGGGTACTCATTTTACCAACCACAGATGGATGGAAGGCTGAGTGGACCTCGACCCCTTTTACCGGAGGTTCGACTTCCTCCTTCCGTTGGAATCGAACTCCAGCAGTGAGCAGAGTTTCGACTGTGTTACCGCCGCTTACCACTCTGCGCCACGGAGAATCTTATTGCTAATTTCTACCAATCTGGATAAAAATAAATGCACAATAGTGATGGTCACTAGTACTCTGGGTTAAAAACCAGTGTGAAAATAGGTAAATTAAAGACTTGGTCACATTTATATCAGGCCCCAAGTGAGTGCTTCAGGGTTGCTTTTGTCTTGTAGCCAGGTACTGCTCATGTGGTGATACTGTTTACATCATCAGATCATCCTCTTCCAAAAGCAAACACGTAACAAACCACCAGTAACAATATTATAGCAGAACCACTGTCTGTATATGCCCACATGCAGAAGGGCAAATCTCTCTCTCTCTCTCTCTCTCTCTCTCTCTCTCTCTCTCTGTGTGTGTGTGTGTGTGTGTGTGTGTGTATGAGAGAGAGAGAGAGAATCTCTGCAAAACTCCTGTGTACAACTGGATTTCTTCGTTCTGCACAGGAATGTCTATGTTAAGTCAAATTTTGCACATGGACATCTGTGTTAGGCCTAGTTCTTCACTTGGAGATGGGTGTGAAGCCAAATTCTGTACATTACCGTCATCATGACAGGGTAAGCTAATTCCTGCTTATGCTCATGCAATATAATTCCTACTAACAGAATTAAAGCGTTTCCATGTTGGAATTCACTTGTGACCTATCTGTTGACAGTTTTGCTTACTCTCTCTCTCTCTCTCTCTCTCTCTCTCTCTCTCTCTCTCTGTTGTTTTTCTGCCCCATAGGGGCCCTGAGATTGGCTCAAACCCAAACCTCTAGGGATCAGGTAGCAACTCTTTTGCTATAGGGTAAAAACTTCCTTAGCCCACATAAGCAACCCTTTCTTAACATAATCCGTCCTGCCTGTGAACAGCTAATATAAAACTGCTTCCTTGTGTCAATTAGTTATCTTTTGATAACTTTTTATAGGATGACCGTGCCATTTTGGTTGTATTTTGTTGTCATTTCTATGGGTTGTACATAATATATTACCATCATCATAATTTAAATGTTGTATCCTGCCCTTTCTCCCAAAGGAGCCTGGGGCACCAAACATCAAAAAGTTAAAATAGTACAAGTGAAAATTGTGCCATTTAAAATCAAATAATGTTTTTATTGAATGTTTTCATGTTGCTGTACTCCACCCTGATATTTTTGCAAGAAGGTGGTATAGAAACACTTTTATAAATAAGTAAATAAATTATGAAATTAAAACAATTTAAAAACATGTGAAAAGAAATCACCTATCCTCACAGTTATTAATTTCACGGATTTCATCATCATCATCATCACTGTTTATTTGTATGCCGACTTTCCACAGCAATCTATGCTCAAGGTGGCTTACAACATGAAAAAAATTCACTGTTAGAAAATAAATCCATAGTAAGTTAACAAAAAATCTCAAGAAACATACAATTGATACACCCTTATAATTCCTAATAAGAATAAAATACAAAAGCATAATCCCAATAACAGCAAAACAAAAAACTGACCAGAATTAAATTTTTACCCAAACAGAATCTCTCACTATCTCTCAGCCATCAAATTTTTAGCATGTGTTTTAAATTGTTTTTAAAAGATGTGTTTTTAAATTTGTATATTTGTTTTAATGTTTTTAGTTACTGTAAACCGCCCAGAGAGCTTCAGCTATGGGGCGGTATATAAGCACAATAAATAAATAACTAAAATGCCTGGGTAAACAGGAATGTTTTTACATTTCTTCTGAAAATCAATAATGTAGGAAACAGGCACACCTCACCAGGGAGGGCATCCCACAAATGAGGAATTACCATTGAGAAAGCTCTGTCACGGGTTGATGCCAAGCGGGCAGCAGCCAGAGGTGGCAATACCAACAATGCTGATTACAGGGCCTGAGATGGTTGATACTGGGGAAATTGCTCCTTTAGATATTTGGGTCCCAAGCCATTTAGGGCTTTGTACACTAGGGCTAACACCTTTAGTTGGACTCCGTAGGTAGCTCATTGTCGACCAGTGCAGAGCTTTCAGGACTGATGACACATGCATCCTGTTCCCACAGTAGCCAACTAGATGTACATGGGAAGCCTGCAAGCAGAACCTGAGCAAAGCAATGCTCTTACCACTTGCAATTCTCAGCAGCTGGTAATCAGAGACATAAACCTTGCCTTGGCTGCATTAACATAGAAAGGCAGCGTGCAATTTTAATTGAGATGGTGCAAAAGGTATGTTTTTGAACAAAACTGTTTTTGCCATTTTGTCAGGGATGGGAGGGAAGGGGTTAAGCAATCCTCCTGAAGGAGGAGAGCTTAGGCACCACCACTTAAGAAGGCCCTGTCCTGCAATAATAACTTTACCAAGCATACCTTTGAGGGTAGCAGGACTTATTGTTTGCAGCATCCCCAAACTGTAAATGGCTTTAAAGATACAAACCAGTACTTTGGATTCAGTTGAGAAACACAGTGGGAGCCAAAGCAGATTAAACAGCAATGGAGTCGCATTGTTCTGAGTAATGGGCCCCTATCAACAGCCTAACAGCAGCAGCCTGAGCCACCTGCAGTTTCTGAACAGACCAGCTGTTGTTTAAAATAAAAATAAAAATTAACGATTTATGTATTTCACTGCATGCACGCAACACAACATGTACACTTGCTAGGCTAACTGAAACATGCTGGAGCATTTACATGCAGCTAAATGCATGTATGCGCAATCATCACCCAACTTCATGGTCTATTGAAGGGAGGCTCTTTAGATCGTAATGTGTATTATTAGTTCACTTGCTTCAAAACGTGGCAAGGCAGCCCTGCTGCATTTGGGGAGTCCCTTCTGCTCATTCTGCAGTGGCACTCTTAACCTCTGCTCCAAAGCCCTGCCCTGACAATGGCACCAGTCTAGCTGGGAGGTCCCAAATGTAGCTCACCCTATAATCTTCCATGCCCACAATAATGAAAAGCTGTCTTCAGATTAGTGTGCATGTGAGACAGATCCATATAACTAATGATGGGGGGGGGAGAGAAATGCTTGTGCCAGAAATGTTTGCAAGGTGTGCAGGTATCAGTTGCTGTTATGCTCTGCCTGTAAATGCTTTTCTAAGCTGTACAAGGAATGTGAGGGAACATAAGAGCTTGGTTGGATCAGGCCAAAGGCCCATCTAGTCTAACATCCTGTTCTCACAGTGACCAACCAGATGCCTTTGGGAAGCCCGCAAGCAGGACCTGAGTGCCAGAGCACTCTCCCTTCCTGTGGTTTCCAGCAAGTGATATTCAGAAGCATACAGCCTCTGACAGTGGAGGTAGAACATTGCCATTGTGGCTAGGAGCCATGGATCCCCTTATCCTCCACGATTTCTCCCCTAATCCTCTTTTAAAGTCGGTGGTCATCTGCTGCCTCTCCTGGGAGCGAATTCCAATTATGGGCCCCCAAGTTTTTAAGTGTCAAACTCGGATGGAACGGATGCCTTGGCATTGCAGTGAGGCGTGTCCCTTGACTTTTATTGCTGGGGGATGGGGGGGGTTGTGCTCGGTAGCGAGTTTGACAGCTCGAGTCTGAAGCTTTCAGTGGGATTGCAGGGGCTGGGTGTCGGCGAGGGGTCGGTGGTTTCCTTCGCCGCGCTCTCTTCATGTGCCATTTGAATGGAGGTGGCTTGTTTGGCCTTTGATTGCCGTCCTCTGTTTTTTAAAAGGCGCCTGGCCAGTGTTCAAGAGGTAGGAAGGCGTGAGAGAGAGAGAGAGAGAGAGAGAGAGAGAGAGAGAGAGAGATCTACATACAATCTCAGAAGCGAGGCGAGACTGTTTCCATACCGCTTCCTTCACGAAGCAGGACGGGACCATCCCGGTCTGCCCTGCAAGAGAACGCCGCGCGCCGCCAACAACACAGCGCCGGCCTCGGCGAGGTTTTGAAAAAAAGCGGCAGAGGAAACGCGCTCACGCACGCCAAGCGGGGCGCGCCGAGGGCTTGCCCCGGGAGCTGCGGAAAGTCACGACCCCAAGAGGAGGAGGAGGGAGGAGGAGGAGTCGGAGGGCACTCTGCGGCTCGCAGCGAGGGGGCTCCTGCCTCCGCGTTTGTTGCTGTTGCTCGCCGGTGAGCCCTTCAAGTGCACCCCCAACAGGCAAAACTTTCTATTCACAGTCACCCGCGCTCTCTCGCTCTCCCTCACTCATACACACTGACGTCTTTTGCGCATTTCCTGCATGAGGGAGACAGACACAGCGAGCGAGGTGGGGTAGGGCTTCTCAGCCCAGCGCCAGACACAAGCGTAGCCAGCGGCACCACACCGGCCAGAACGCGCGGCTGGAGAGCCAGCGCCACCGCGCTCGTGCTTGGCGTCGGCGTCTCAAGTATATTTATTTTATTTCATTAGTATTATGATTATTTTTAAAAACATAAATTAAGCCACATAAATCACCAACTCCCCGCCGTGAGCAGTCCTATCCGGAGCAGTTTCTCCCCATGCCTTGGATTCGATCCGCTGGATCCTTGGCCTTGGAGGAGGAGGAGGAGGCGGCGGCGGAGGCGGAGGCGGCGGCGAGGAAGCGCCTGAAGCCGAGGCGGATGTAAGGCTCCCTGGGCTGGACTGTGTGATTTTTTCCTTCTTCTGCCATCGGGAGGCTGGGAAGTAACCAGGGCTGCTTGTGTGGTTCGGTGGCGTTTCTGGGTTCGTTTTATTAGTATTGATTTTTTTTAAAAAACTCCCCCTCCTCCCTCCTCTGTTGCTGCCGCCGCCGCTGCACAGACAAGACAGCACTAGCGTGTGCAAGAGCTTCGGATTGCTTGTGTGTGCGTGTGTGCAGAAAACTAATCCAGGATTATGATCTAAAAGGGGGGGAGGGGGAGGGGGAGGAGGAGGGGGTAACTAAGGCTGTTTCTATATATCCAGAGGATCTTCTGATTTTGCTCCGATTGCATTTTGGATTTCTGCAAGCGGGGACTTACCCCCCTCCCCTCCTCTGCCTTCCTTGTTTTTCCGTTAGAAAACACACAGGGAAAGAAAAGAAAGAAAGATCTTTGCAAGCCTGCCTACATGTGTGTGTTTATATTCCCTGGGTGTCGGGAGAGGAAGGGCTAAATAGCTATAGGTAGCAAAAGGGGAGGAACCCCCCCATTCTTAAGCCTGCACCTCCTCCCCCCTCCCACCACACTGCACTCAAACCTGCCTTCTTATTTATTGGAGAAACCTCCTCGGATCCCTCAGCACTCCAGAGTGTGTGCACTCAATCCCAGGGAAAAGTGAAGCCCTCTAACCATGGTGGTTTTCAATGGCATGCTGAAAATCAAAATCTGTGAAGCGGTGAATCTGAAGCCCACAGCCTGGTCCCTGAGGCATGCAGTGGGTCCCAAGCCACAGACGTTTCTGCTGGACCCCTACATTGCCCTCAACGTGGACGATTCCAGGATCGGGCAGACCTCGACCAAGCAGAAAACCAACAGTCCGTCCTGGAACGATGAATTTGTCACTGACGTTTGCAATGGCAAGAAGATTGAGATGGCTGTTTTCCACGATGCCCCCATTGGGTACGACGATTTTGTGGCTAACTGCACTATCCAGTTTGAGGACTTGCTGCAAAATGGGAGCCGCCACTTCGAAGACTGGGTGAGTGTTCAGACTGTACCCGCATCTGTGGCAGTGAGCGTTCAGACCATCAGCGTATCAGTGTGTCAGATTGGTGTTTTGTTTTTGTTTTTTAATGGCTTTTTGCTGGATGGAACATCACCCTGTTTGATGGGTGAGTTGGAGGCATGACATGGCTTGGATGGACGGCTTTGTGGATGCTCAGGCAGGTGGCTGAGCTGTTCATGTAGATGCTGTGTGAGTTGAGGGTTTCACATCTGCTATGTGAGAATGAAGACTACCATGATCAAGTCTGAATCCAGTCAGTTATCAGTGTTGTTTTCACATGTCACTCACCTGAGAAGCAGGAGCATCCCTAGATACGCCATTGCTTTACAACACCATAGGACCACTATATACATTTTCCCATTTCCTACACTTAAGAAAATGTGTCTCACCCCCTCTGCACCAATTGGGCTCATGTTGCCTTTTGATTGTAATAATGTCACTCTTTCCCAGGCCAGCCCTTGAATCTAGACAATCTTTTGCCATTATTGCTTGGCTCCTTTGTCTTTATGGCAAAATAAACGTTGAGGCACTTTTTTTGGTACATGTGGTGTGCCTTCACATACATGCACAGCACATAATCATGCTGCACATATCAGTGGAAGAACAGCGTAGGGTTTTTAGATATGGTACCCAGGCTACGAGACTTCCTGGGTTGCTGATTGCCATGGCTTGCATGATTTAAAAAAGTTGGCTGTGTGCAGTTTAAAAGCATCCTGATGCTTCCAGTTCCCCAAAAAAGTATACATAGCATGTCAGAATGTAACAGGGTTGGGAGGTAGTGAAGTTTAGGCTGAGACCATACGGAACTCAGGAAGCATGAAGGCTAGCTTTATTGTGACAACAGAGCAGTCTCCTTTCAGACTGAGTGATGGGTCTGGCCAATGTCAGATGGAACCTTGCCCTGGGATTCTGCTTGGGGTGATATCAGGGTTGGGACTGGAGTTTATGAGTAATAATGAATGAACTGGGAGATCCAGCGTATATTTGCCCATGGGATCTCCTGTGTTTGTGTATGTGGAATAGTCTCTCCCAGACTCCTGGGGATGAAGTAACATTTTAATAGGCCTTAAAATGTGCACCTCCAGATTTTTGATGGGTCAGGGCTTACAAGGGCATGACTGTGAAAGCACAAGTGGATGTAATTGGGTTTTCAGAGAACAGCTGTGTTGCTGGGTCCTATAAACACCTTTGTAGTTGTTATTAGCTCTAAAGTATTATGAGGAAAAAATGGCTTCTAAATATGGGCTAAGATCCTTGTGTGATTTTGAGACAGCTTTAAGTGGTTTTACTGAGGGTATAAACCGCATAAGGAACATCAACACTTTCCCCCATTGCCATTAATTATGGTATGAAGATATATTTGAGATACTCCAGCCTAGCTTTATGAGTTGGCTAGGAAGTAAATAAGGGCAGTGATGTATCCTTGTTTTAATTTCACGCATTATATACCTCTTAAACTTAAACTATTATAAGTAGTAATGTGTGCATAGCAAAATATACATCTGATCTGAATCTAAAACCCAGGGATCATTCCAGTGGTACAAGAACTGAATAGTGTGTAGAAACTTTGGCCCCAATGCTCAAACAATTTTCCTTGGCATTATCTCCAGTCATTCAGTGGGTTTATTCTGAAAGACGTGATGTGAAGATTACAGTCTTGGACAGTAAAAATTGGAGTAAATTGGGAATAACTGTATAAATTTTGCAGATTTTTCTTAGCTTCTGTATTTGTCATAAGACGGTGAAAGAAATGCTAAATCTGCAATGTTATCATATGAGCAATATCTGGGCCTATTAATATATCTTGGCAGCCTTTTGGAGAAGCCATTGTTGTTATGATTAATTATTAATATGGCACATTTGTGGAGCAAAGTAGTTTGCAGTCATTGTGTCACGTCATTGCTGTTCCCATATTACAGATGGAGAACTGAGAACAAGAGAGGTTGACTTGCCATAGGCCACTCAGTCTGCCTGGCAGAGACTGACTGAGCTTAATTGCCTGAGATCTGCCACATCCATCTTGCTGGACCACATTAGCTTTACGGGTGCAGGTGAAAAGACTTGAGGTTTGCAGTGTGCAAAAACAAGTCCCATATTGAGCAGGGACTGCATCTCAAGCAGAATCTTCAGCATACCTATGCGTCTGTGTCTGGGTAAAGACAGGCAGACATTCTATGGTGGAAGTGGTTTGAGCACATGTTCTGCCCTGTAAGCAAATGCTGCAAATGTGGGTTCAACCACTTCCACCGTCTTCACCCTTGTAGCATGTCATTGGGCCATTTGGTTCAGTGCTTTGACCAGCAGCAGCTTTTACAAGGTCTCAGACAGAGGCCTTTCTCAATTACTTTCCCACAGGTCCATTCTTTTTAACAGGTGACGTTGATTGAAACTGGGAGATTCTGACTGCAAAGGATGTGTTTTATCACTGAGCTAGGGGCCTGCTCCAGATTTCCAGGGATGCTGTATTCATCTCCCTTCTTACATAGGTAGCTGTGAACCCATGGACCTTATAATCTGCCTCCCCCCCCCAAAAAAAAACACTGAAAGAAGCAAAATCCCAGCTGAGCCCCATTGTGCCTAGCAGTTGACATCCCTGAACAGCAAGAATTCATGCATTCAGAGTATCATTGTTTGGTGATGATGAAACATCAATACACAGACTTCAGAATACACATACTTAAGAAATATCTGCACTGTTTTTTTCTGATATGGCAGAGCTGAAGTATAGAAGGAACAAACTGGCTGATACAGCTTTATGTGTGTCATGTTACCATCTCACATGAAGCATTCAGAAATTGATGGGTGAAGCCAAATGCTGTCAGGATTCAGTTTTAGGTTATTGGTGTTTTTTTTTTTTTTTTTAAGATGATGGCTTAAAGTAATATTGGGCAAAGTAGGGAGCCTTGATTTTTTGGGGGGAAAAGGCTTATATTAATAGGAACCTGTAGCCATCCAGATGTTGTTGGACTACAACTTCCATCATCCCTGATCATTGATGATGCTGACTGGGGCTGAAGGGAGTTGTAGTCCAACAACATCTGGAGGGCCTCAGGCTCCCCTTCTTGGTATTCAGAGGTCCTAAGGCTGTGAGCTGAAGGCACATCATGCAGCCACCTTGCTGAAGCCAAACAGGTCTGGATCCGGCCAAGACCTGGATGGAAGACCATATTGAAACCCCATGCGTGTTTGTTATTTTTAAGTGGTCTTAGAAACATTTTTTAAGTGTACACCTAAAAATGTAATATGTGAATTGTCCTTGAGCAAATATACATTGATATTATAAAGCAACAGAAAGCAAAACAGAATTGTGTTGACAACCATTATGTGATCATAAATCACCATTGATTCTTAAATCAAAAAGTGCTGGAGGGTGGGGGAATGTACATGCACCCAAAACACCAAACATATAATCTAAGTATATAAACTGAGTTGCCTGGTGGGATCCTTAGTATTGTTGCCATTCTCAGGTCCTAAAAGAGAAACAGATCTATAATTGAAATGAGTTGTTATTACTTTTTCCTGAAAGTGGCTTCCTGAATTGTTGAAAGGGTTCTTTTTTAATCCTTGTTTGAAGACGCCTATTCGTTATTTGTGTTTTCAGTACCAAACACAAATGGCATAAAAGGAGCGATAAGATATTTTTTATTTTGTTTTGTTTTTAAAATCTTAAATACTAGTAGTTACATAATGATAGTTCAGAGTATCACATTTTCTATGTGGATAATCAACTGGTTGTTTTAAAACAAGGATGGGAAAGCTGCTGTCCTCCAGATGCTGATGGACTACAGCTTCCGTCAGCCTCAGTCTCCAGGATCAGTGATAAGGGATGAGAGGAGCTGTAGTTTGAAGGGTGCCAGGTTGCCTACCCCAGCATAACTTAAAATATCTTACTACATCTCTGAGCCACGAATTGGCCCTTATCATAATTCCATGTTTCTAATGGCCCATGCATGCTTTCCATGGCACATGATCTTGTTGGTTGGTTATCATGCCTTTTAACATTATGAGGTGATACACTTGTCCACTACCTGTCCCCCATATACTTCTCTTCCTCCCCATCTCCCCCCCCCAACATTACAGTTTTCAACCCAGGCTGCAAAGTGGACACCTACACAGTCATATCCTGCATAAAGCTTAAATTGACCCATAGTAACGTGTTTAAATTCTATCAAATTAAAATCCACATAAATAAACTAGATGGTCTGAGTCAGGTTACACATACAGTGTACATAAAGATTATACATACATTAATCGGTTGGCATAGGAACAATTAACATACACACAACTTATACTTTGGCACCTTATGTATGCTTTTATAAAATCGAAGGTTATATATATATTAATTAATTATACATAGGGCCATTTCCAGCAGTTAACATACAATGCATACTTTGACACCTCATATATCCTTTTGTAAAATTATTCTCAATAACAAAGATAAAGCTGCTTAACTATTAGATTCCCCCTGTTTCCTTTAGATTCCTGATGGGTGTTGATATGCTCTCAAGTTCTATTTTGTCCTATAAGTTAGTGTTTTAATTTCTATTCCTTTGTAATCACTATATTTGCAATTCTGTTCATAGGAATGGACATGGCTCAGTGGTAGAGTACATGCTTTGCATGCAGAATGTCCCAGATTCAGTCCCCAGCATCTCCAGGTAGGACTTGTCTGACACCCTGGAGAGCCACTATGGTCAGCAGAAAATATTGAGCTGAATGGGTATAAGGGTAGTTCTTGTGCTCCTACAAATTATTTCTATACGATTTGGGCAAACCTAGTCTTTTTCCAGTTCCAAAAGGTATAGTGAAGGAAAGAGCAAGGATGGGGAATCTGTGATCCTCTAAACATGGTTGGACTACAACTCCCATCATCCCTTACCGTTAGCCATGTTGGCTGGGACGTCTGCAGGTTCCCCATCCCTATATCAGAGAAACACTGAGACCTAACATGTTTAATCTCTAATGTGTTTGCTATCCTTTGAGCGTAAAGCTCTAATGTACTGCTTCCAGAACTGTGTTTTGTTATTACATTAGAGTTACCAAAATCCAAATACATTGATAACATGGCCTGTCAGCATATTAACAACTTGATTTCATTCTGCAGTAAAACTGAGGTAATTGTCAGTGGTGCATTTACAAGCAAATGTCATTCTATTTGCAAATGTCGGTACTAAGAAGAGATTGCAGATTGTGTTGTAGCATTCTAGAACAATTGTAGGGAATCCATGTGTAGAGATGTCATCCGAGTCAGTTCTGCATATTGAAAGAAACATTGTATTGTTTTTGACGGGGAGACACAGCCCTTACGAAGTTAGTCATTTCCCTTGCTTTGGTTGTCATAATTCATTCCCCTTTTTTCAGTTTGCAGTTTGAGATGGGAATTGTCAACCTTTCCTGACCCAAGATCCCTGTGATCTGGACTGGCAACATGGGACCCCACTGTTGATTTTTTTAAAATCATGTTTTTCTGTCCTACTCCTTTGCACGTTTTTCTCGCTTCTATCAAGTAAACACAAACATTAAAAAGAAAAAGGTACCGGTTTTACTGGTATGACTTGGAGATGGGTCCTGCCCCACCCCATTGATGGTTTTTAAGAGATGAGCATGTTTTCTTCTTCTGTAGGAAGATGCTGGATATTTTCTCTCTCTCTCTCTTATTATGACTGTGATGTAGACTGACTCCATGGTTACAGAGCAACGATACACAAGTACAGTGCTAGGAATCACGATAGCAACTGTTGTACTAATATGACATGCATGCAAAAAGCAATTTTCTTTTTAGACTGTGGAATATTCAGCTGCCTCCTAATTATCCAATCCTTTATTGATTACATTGGATACATTTTTATCTCATAAGAGATTATCAGTGGAAGATCTTATGTTATACAATTGCTCCCATATACCAGATGGTTAATGGTGGGGTAAGGTGCAGGAATGGTACTCTTTAGTGGTGGTGGTGGGGAAGGTTTGCCTACTTATAGTGATGGCTAGCATTTAGAATTACTATGGCTGCTGTGACAATGGTGCATCTTTTCGAGCACCGACATCAGGTTTTCAGATATGATTTTTTTTTAGAGTGTTGAACACTGGCTTTAAAAGGTGTGATGTTAAGAGAACCTCATCAGCTACAGTGTGGCTGGAAAGCTAGTGTTCAGAATAGGGAAAAGTTGCTAAAGGCTTGCAGCCTACAAGTTTTAACATCTGCCCATGAAACATTCCAAATATTGGCTGAAGACATATAGGCTTTGATCCTGTGCAGATGCACAGTGAGGCAACTTAAACACCACTGACTTCACTGGAACATGAGCAGCCCCCGAGAAAATCAACAGTTGCGGCTATAGTGAAGAAAAATGCATAGCATTATCAACAGGGCAGTTTTGATGGAATATCATGAAACAACTATGACAAATGCGTTCTTTGAATGAATGCCTTGTGGAAGGGGGACAAATGTTATGTGTAGAGTGCTCCACCAGAACACCTACCTGATGTCACCTCCTTCCATTTCTTCTAATCCTCCTCAAAATCTTTTTGGTTCACCCTATCAGTCCTCATTTCATAGTGAAATTAAGAAGTCTAATAAATAACAACCACCATTTAATAGTGTGCTACGAAGCTTCCCATGGCTATTACAGGGGTAGTTTGTTCTGCTTTTATGGTATTATGTGTGTATATTTATGTTTTAAATGTGTTGTCAGTTGTTTGGAGACCTTTAGGTAACAAGCAGCTAACAAGTCTAATAAATGATGATGATGATAATCCTGCATTCACACAGCTCTTCCTGTTATCCTTCCCTCTTTTGCCTCCCTCCTTCTTTAGTGAAATTTAGATTGCAAGCTTCTCAAGGCAAAGACTTTTGGGTTGTTGTTTTTTTTGTCGTACCACCCTACAAAGCACCTACATTGGTGGTTCTATATAAATAATAAATCAAGGCCCATGGCCTTCTCTTTTGAGCTTTAGATATTAACATGTAGCCTGTTTTGTAGCAATTGGAAGTCTGGGTGTAAATTTATTTATCTGACATACTGGAAGTGTACAACTGATGTTCTGCTAATCTTGCTTTGAAGTGAGCTTGCATACTGGGTACAGGCACATAGCGGGCAAGGGATAATAATCATAAGGGATTGTTGTGAGGATATATATATATATTTAGAAAGAATACAAAGGATTAATGTTTAGTCATATTGTTTGAAAATGGGACGTGAAGCACTTTTAAAACACACAGGGTTGTATTCAACGTAGGGCTGAGGAGCATGTTTCATCAGCACAAGGAGAAATGGAACGTTCTCCCCTTCTCTTCCTGTGTACCCCCTAAGTCTGAGCTATGGGTTCTCCCAACTCTCTGTAGCAGATTTGGCGATGGCATGGGGTGTGGGAGGGCAGGAGAGGGGGGAATCCTGTTGCTCTAGCTGAAGGATTTTGTTGAATGCCACTCCTATTTATTGTAGCTCTGTTCTGCTCCTGCGTACTGATCTCAGTGGTCTCCCAGCCAAGGGTTTGATCAGGTTCACATCTGCTTAGCTTCAGCAACACTGCACGCTCAGATACTCCTAGACCATTTGCTGAGTCAAAGCAGTGGATTAAAGTTTACACAGGGACTTATTTAAGCCAACATTCACTCCTGGAACATGCTTTGAAAGCTAGGTTTTAGACTTGGAATATGTAATACATCTGAGCATGCGTAGACTTCATTTCCTAAAGGCCTAAGTCACCACTTCCTCCATATCAAGGTTGGTGGTGGATTGGGAAGGGCTGGAACCTTCTGTCGAGGTTGATTTTAGATGCAGACTGTCCATAGGTTTGGCGATTAGTGTGGATGACCTCATCTGGTTCTTCTGCACTGATGACCTCATCAGGTTCTTCCTTACTTACAGGGTGGTGTAGTGGCCAAGGGTGTGAAAGACTGTAGCTTGGTGGCAGAGCACCTGCTTTGCATGCAGAAGGTTCTACAGTCCAAACTTTGGTGTCTTCATTTAAAAGGGCCACATTAGGAGGTGGTGGGAAAACTTTCTTATCCAGGACCCTGGAGAGCTGCTGTCAGTCAGACCAGACGGTACCGGTGGAGTTGAAGAAAGTATTTTCTGATATAAGGCAGCTGGCTGCTGAACGTCCTCCGTCCTCATTGGGTTGTTCCCATTGAGAGCCCTTTCTCTCCCTTCTCTCTGAGTTTTTTCTAAAGATTTTTTTTTGTACTTTTGCAAAGTTTGGGATTTTCCTAAAGCTCCTGGTATCCCCTTTTGTTTGTGGATGGTGTCTTTTTGGCTACACAAAGAACGGCACTCACAACCTGAGAACTGGAAATAGAAGGAACGATAACTGGCTCCACCTACTTAACATGGTGCTTGTAAGGATCACTGCAAAAACCTTTCTGAATTGTTCTGAGCGTTAAAAGAAACTGCCCTGTATTATCCTCATCTGAACACGCGTGATTCAGATTGCTTTATTACCTAAATTACTCTTATTTTATTTATTTATTATTTAATTTGTATCCCACCCTTCCTCCCAGCAAGAGCCCAGGGCAGCAAACAAAGCTCTAAAAACACTTTAAAACATCATAAAGACAGATCTTAAAATACATTAAAACAAAACAGCGTTAAAAACATTTTAAAAAACAACTTTAAAAAGGGTTAAAAACATTATTAAAAAACATATTAAGCAATTCTAACACAGACTGGGATAGGTCTCATCCTAAAAGGCTTGTTGAAAGAGGAAAGTCTTCAAAAGGCGCTCAGTCATCTTCCCCTTCCATTTAGTTCTTGCTCCTTTGCATCAGACTCTGTGGGTTTTCTCGGAATGGAGTTGGTCTACAGATCAATGAGGATCTACTGTACTGCGGTGCTGGTTCCTCCCACAGTCAACCCTGCCTATTCATTTTCCATCTTCCTCTGGGTTGGGCCTGTCCAGCTGCCCAGTGGCAAAAAGCAAAGCAGATAGAGGTGGCTACTCCTTCCCCTCACTCCTGTTACTGCTTACTCAGAGCCGGCCAGTGGGCTTCTGGGAGGAAGGGCAGGATATAAATCTAATAAATAAATAAAATAAATGAACAGGCTGCAACAGCAGGTAGGGCGGCCAGATGAAAAAGCAGTCAGGAGGGCAGTGGCTGCATATGTACAGTACAGGTTTATTGCATGCCCCCCCCCATGCGAAACCTGCACATTACATGCCATTCATATGCCTGCCCTTCCCCTCATAAGTTGCTGAAGAAGCAGTTTGGTTGTGCAGCCCTGCACGTGCTCACTTGGAGTTGTGCTCCTGACTCACTCCAAGGGGGAGGTGCAAGAGGCCAACAGGCTCCACGCCCAGAGTTGACCTCCTCTCGCTCCCAGTGATGAAGCAGAGTGAGCATCAGGAGGAGAGAGGAGATGGATGGTGACAGGCACCCAGGCCCCAGCAGCTGAGCTTATAATGGCTGAGGTTTCTCAAGTCAGGAGGAAGGTTGGACAGTGGCATATCCATGACATCTCTCTTGAGATTGGGCCTGGGAAAGCTCTATTCCCCTTCATACTAGCCTCTCAGTAGCCTTAGGGCTCCACCTTTAATAGTTTTATTTATTTATTTGCAGACTTATAAGCTCTGTCATCAAACCAAAAGTTATCAAAGCCTTGGACAATAGGGTAAAATAAGATAAAATACCAAAGATTACAGACCCAGTACAGCAAAAGCAATGCAACCATTTCTAATGTTGTACAATTAATATCTCATAAAACGACTGGGTCATACTTTAGGGAAAGTCGTCTTAAAGAAAAACATCTTCAATAGCCAGCTGAATGTCAGAATGCTTGTTTAATTTCAGTTGGCGACTGGTTCTAGAGGGCTGGTGCAACACTAAAAGCCCAGTCTCGAGTACACACTAAGAGCAACTCTGGGGCATGCGGTACTCGCAACCGTGTCCCATCTGAGGCAAATTTATGAATATACATGTATTCATTTTAATAAAATAATCTGATTGGTTGGAAATATTGCAAGAGGGAAGAACTTTTATGTGGGAAGGAACTTATGTGATTGGCAAACGAATGTCACATGTGTATTCAATACTGTATAAAAGCCCTGTGCAGACTATACCTCATTGCAGTCCTCTCCAGACTTTCTGGGGAACTGACCCTGCATATGCTTGTAAAGAAATAAAGGCCTACCTTTTTGCTTTAAGCCTGTGTCTTTAAATTACTTAAAGGACCCCCAGCAAAGATCCCATAGGAGAAAATAAAAATTCTCCATCACGCTCAGTTGCCAGGCAGGGATATATGGAGCGAGACTGTCCTTTTGGTAACGTGGGTAATACGCTGGCTTCTTTTATGGTGCTCATTTTTTAGTTGGTTGGGTTAGGACTTGTCCTTCTTGTGTTGTTGGATGGCCATTTTAGGAATTTTGCATTGGGCAGTGTTTTAAATTTTCTGGTTTTTCATTAATTTGATCTGTTTGCATTTTATCTTGCTAAGTCTCTTTGAGACTTTTTACAGCGACTTAACAAATTCAATAACAAAAATGGTCCTAAGATGTTTAGGGCTTTACATGCTAAAAACAAAGCCTTGAACTGTGCCTGGTAGCACGTTGGCAGTCAATACAGCTCCCTCAGCAGAACTGTTATATGGTGTCGACAGGATGCGCTAATCAACACCCCAGCTGCTGCATTCTGCACCTTCTGGACTAAGCTGAAGGGAAGCCTCACATAGAGTGTATTGCAGTAATCCAGCCCTGAAGTTACAAATGCCAGGACCACAGTGGCCAAGCTATCTCGGTCCAGGACTGTTGGGAACTGTCTTACCAACCAAAGCTGGTAAAAGACTCCTAGCCTCCAAGGCCACTTGTACCTCAAGTTGTGTAGAAAAGGGAATTTCCTTAGGCGTGGCTTGTCCTGCAGGAGATACCTTCAACATAGCGATGAAGAACACAAGAAGAGCCTGCGGGATCAGCCCAGTGACTCATCTAGTCCAGAATCCTGTTCTTACAGTGGCCAACTAGATATCTATGGGAAGCCAACAAGTAGAAGCTGAGCGCGACAGCACTCTTTCTACCTATAATTCCCAGTAACCGGTATTCAGAAGCACACTGCCTCTAACTGTGGAGGTAGAGCATATCCATCAGGGTTAGTAGCCACTCAGAAGCCTTACCCTCCATGATTTTGCCAAACCCTCTTTTAAAGCCATCCAAGTTGATGGCCATCACTACCTCCTGTCGGAGCAAATTTCATTGTTTATGTGCTGAGTGAAGAAGTACTTGCTTTTGTCTGTCATCTCTCCCCCCCCCTCCTATCAGCAGGGCCAGGAAGCTCCAGGGATTGGCAGCATGCCCAACACCATCAACGGCATGGGTTTTGTCAGGTGCCCAGCAGAGCCCACACCAGCCTGATGTTGCATATTTTGAAGTAGCCACTGAAAAACTCTGCCTTGGATCCTCCAGTGCGAATGATCACATTGCTTGAATTAAAGTGAGATATCACAGGTTTTAGTTGTACATTCCTTGGTTTCTGTGAAAGAATGCAATAAAGCTACACTTAAGCTTTATATGCTGGCCTGAATTTAAAAACTCTGCCTAAACAAGGGGCCTTCCAAACTCAAAATATTTGTCTGTGTAGTGGGGGCGGTGGCAGGGGGGTTAGAAAGGATTTGTTTGACTGTCATGATTTCTCACATGCACACACACACGCAAGCACACACAAACACACCCTTGCGTTTCCTCTTTTACACATTTCTTGCAGGCTCCAAAGAACTGTCAGCGAGGTACTATCCTTTCAAACTGCCTTGTTTTTTCCTGCCTGATTTAGTTAGTGATAAATAAAGGCATTGCTTAATCACATTTCATTGTGGTGAAGAAGTCTGTAGCTTCAAGTATGCAGCTCTGGCATCACCCCTGCATGAGCAGAGGTTGGTCCTTGTCCTAATACCTGGCTCTTAAGTTCAGTGGAAATGCAGCAGAATGCAACATCTCATGATGCGTCTCTGAAGTGGGCAATAGCAGCTCTTTTTGTCTATCCTAGTAGAGGACACCTGCCCTGCAAATGGACCTCAGCTCCTTCATAAGACCTTTCCTTTAACTAGCTGCATCTGGCTGTCCTTTTTGCATTAACAAAATATACAGGTGCCTTGAAAGGGTGTGAAGGAACGACTTGCGGGAAGCAGGTTATAGTTATTGAAGACAACCGGATCTCTTTGCACAGAGTAGCCATTTTGACTGGAACAAGAACAGGCTGAAGCAGTCGGTGTGTTTTTCAGGAACGAAATGGTGTGATGATCCTTTCTGTCATGATGTCAGTCAGAACTAGGAATGCCTGAGGAATTTGAACTTTGTTAATTCCTGTGTTTGAAGTGACCTGATCTGTACCTCTCTTTTTTCCCAAACTTTTTTTTAACCCTTCTCTAAACATTGCAACATAGTTCTCGCAATGTCACTATATCAAAATATGTATTTGAAACATATTTTCAGAGGATTTTAAAATGGCAGAGTTATGTGCAAACTGAATGGGATGACAGGTGAAAACAGGTGGACTGAAAACTGACAGATTTCCTCCCCGTGCCCCCATAACCCTTCCGTTCCCCAATTGTGGAATGGTCACCTGGTCATTTTGACACCAGGCAAATACATTCTTATTCTCTTGGGCCTTTTTTTTTAAAGCAGTGTGTCCATTGTTCGGAACCACTTTTTCTCTCCTTTTATTCTTCCTTAGGCTGGAAGTTTTCACTTTTATGACATTGTGTATTTAATTGCAGCTTGCTGTTTTATGTTCTAAGCAGCCATGGAACAATGTTATAAGGTGGCTTTATATAAATCAGGGATGGGGAAAATGTGGTTCTACAAGTGCTGTTGGAGTCCATCAGCAGCATGGCCAATGATGAGACTTGTAGTGCATAAACATCTGGAGGGCCACACATTCCCCACCCAGTATACATGTAGTAAATAAATAAATAGTCATGACCAGGGGCTAACATACCTTTTATATTGTTGAAGACCTGGTGCCTGCCATATGCGGTTGGACTACAACTCCCATCATCCCTGACCATTGGGTCAGGCTGGCTGGGGCTGATGGGAGTTGGAGTCCAGCAACATCTGGAAGGCCATAAGTTGCCCACTCCTGCTTAGGACATACAGTTGGCAGCTGTTTGAGGGCCATATATATGGGATGGGCTGCTTCCTCAAAGAATGGAAGAGAAATTAATTTGATTCCCATTCACACAACATGAAATTTACATATGTTAAAGTGCCAACACCAATTTTGCTTTTAGGAAAAGAGCTTTGAAAGAGAAGAGGAGAGGAGAGGAGAGAAGCAGCCATATGGGGGAGCACATTTTATTTTATTACTATACTTAATGTATACTTAACCACCAGGGACTCCACCAGTCCGGACCGCACTCTCTTATGGTTTACCTATCCGCTCTAGCACAGATCTCAACAGATCCCCCTGCTAGGCAACCACCAGTAACGTCCCAATACTAGTATTCCCAGAGACTCTGAATACTTAATGTTCCTATATATTAGTGTATATATGGTAAGTGCTGGTTGTTTAGAGTATACATGGTAAGTAGTGAAAGAGGAGGGGGAGTGAATGGGCAATAGAATGCTTGATGATTGGCTGAATGTTTAAAACGGCTGACAGTATAAATGAAAGGATGACAGGTAAATCTGGGGGAATGTGAGGTGGTGAATTGTGGAATCTGGGGGGAGAAGAGAAAGAGTGGATTGCTTGGTGGGGTTTGAGAGAGTTGTTTGCCAGGAGAGAGTGAAGAAGGAGGGAGGTGGAGTTCAGATTAGTATTGAGTAAAACCATATGCTTATGTGCCTTAAGAAGAAATCTTGTTAATCTTGTTAGCTTTGTTATCTGTAATAAATACTTAATTTGGTTTACCAAAGGCCTGATCCTTGGCTGGGGTTTCACAGACCAGAAGGGAGGGTAAGGTAATGACCAAGGCTGAAGGGGAACTGTAACAAATGGTGGCAGCGGTGAAGAGAATAACAATACCAGTATTCAGAGTCTCTGGGAATACTAGTATTGGGACGTTACTGGTGGTTGCCTAGCAGGGGGATCTGTTGAGATCTGTGCTAGAGCGGGGAGAGAAATCATAAGAGAGAGCGGTCCGGACTGGTGGAGTCCCTGGTGGTGCCTAGAGACAGGCAGTAACCACGAGCAGGTAGGAACCTGACAGGGAGAGCCAGGGAAGGACGCCTCACAAGCACATTTTATTTTATTACTATACTAATATCCCACCTTTCTTCCAAGGAGCTCTGGGTGGTGTACATGGTTCTTCTCCCTACCTCTTTTGATCCTCACAACAACCCTGTGAGGTAGGTTAGGTTAAGAGACAGTGACTGACCCAAGGTTACCTAGTGAGCTTCATGGCTGAGTTGGGATTTGAACCCTGGTCTTCCAGGACCTAGTCTGACACTCCTCTCCAAATTCTCCTCTCCAAATTACCCCCCCCAAAGTGGCTTTCTCCTCCCTCTGCAGAGTTTAAAAATGCATGCACTCTTGGTGTACAATTTTCACCCTAGGGAGGTTTGCAAGTTGTAATTTGTTTTAAGCTTTAGGAAGCTAGCTGAGGACTTCTTTATTTTGTTTTGGAGCTTTTATGGTGGGTGAGGTGGGTAATGGCTACCTTTTTAAAGAGTAAATCTTGTGCCTGAGAAATATTTGTTTGCTGCTTTTTTAAAAATGTCATTTGTTTTTCTTAGTGGAATTTTAACTGTGCTATGATTTTATTGTTTTATGCTTCATCTTTGGACTGATGTGCTTGTTATCCTATGGGGTAAGATGTTAGTTTTACAAATAAAATAAATGGGACTTGCTTCTGAGTAAGCATGGCGAGGATCAGATGGCAGCATTCCAAGCTCTGTTCTCCAACCTGGAGAAAGTCTGTTGCATATAGAATCACAGAAAAGTAGAGTTGGAAGGGACCTATAAGGCCATTGAGTCCAACCCCCAGCTCAATGCAGGAATCCAATTTAAAGCATACACCAGAGGTGGCTGTCTAGCTGCCTCTTGAATGCCTCCAGTGGTAAAGAGCCCACCACCTCCCTAGGTAATTGGTTCCATTGTCATACCAGTTGGAAAGTTTTTCCTGATGCTCAGTTGGATTTACTCCCAAGAAAATATACTGAAGGCCAGGGTTTAAGCAGTTGCTCCTATGCTGGTGTATGACTATTGGTAAACTGGGTACTGATGTGCAGCTCTAGCCTTTTCTGAACAGAGCCTGAGGGGATCCCTGTGCTAGATTATGTAAGGAAACAACTGCATGTTAATACAGGGATAGCTTAATCATAGAATCGTAGAGTTGGAAGAAGCCTATAAGGCCATCAAGTCCAACCCCCTGCTCAATGCAGGAATCCAAATTAAAACATACCCTAGAGGTGGCTGTCTAGCTGCCTCTTGAATGCCTCCAGTGGTAGAGAGCCCACCACCTCCCTAGATAATTGGTTCCATTGTCATACCAGTTGGGAAGTTTTTCCTGATGCTCAGTTGAAATCTGGCTTCCTGTAACTTGAGCCCATTATTCTATGTCCTGCACTCTGGGATGATTAAGAAGAGATCCTGGCCCTACTCTGTGTGGTAATCTTTTAAGTACTTGAAGAGTGCTATCCTATCTCCTCTCAAGTCTTCTCTTCTCAAGGCTGAACATATCCAGTTGGGTTGTTGATAGGCCAGAAAACAAAATGGCAAGGTCTCTTTCCTGTCCCTTTAAGAGAGGTTTGATCTGCACAGATCAACAGGTGATCTTTTAATAGCATAGAGTTAAACCTTATATCAAACCTGGTAATTAAAACTGCTGTTAAAAGAGACAGCTACAGGGACTGATGCAAGAGAAGGAAACCTAAGGAGGTATTGCATGCCCTCATGCATCCCAGTCAGTAATGTATTATCATTATTTAATGGATTCCTGGCTTGCCTTTTAGGAGTTCGTGACCCCTAGTTTATGGTGTATATCCTCCCAAGATAGGTTGCAACAAATAATTAACATACAACATTAAAATCCCAAGATTTAAAATAGTAGCCTTAGATAAAACAACTGTTAAATATAACAACCGTGAAAATCAACCAAATGCAGATCAAAATAAAGAGTCTTTCTTTATTGACAAATAATTATTTATTTAGAAAATATCTTCATTGCTGTATATTCAAAGAATCTCAAAACGATATACAGAAAATAAAAATAAAATGCAATAAATCAGAATTTCTAACCATTGTTCAGAGGTTGAGTACCATATTAAAGAAATTCAAAACCATGTACAAAATAGAAATCAAATGCAATGCAAAAAGAAAAACACCAGAAATCAATATCCAATATAAAATGTAGAAATCAGAAAAAAGCATTTCAAAAATAATATACAAAGTGGCAGTCAAACACAGTGCCAAGAAATCACATATACCAAACAGAATTGAAAAACAAACAAAAATTAAATCTCAAAACAAGATACAAAGTAAAAATCAAGTACAGTTCAGAATATAAGCCCAGATAACTTCAGCTATGGGGCGGTATATAAATGTAATAAATAAATAAATATTATTGATCACATAAAAACCTTGTAAAACACATTATACTATCAGATCAGTAACATTTACAAAATCCCAGCCAATCACTTTTTACAACACAGACAGCTAAGCAAATAACTCTTACAGCATTGGCATTCCTGTAAAGATAAATATGCATTTACTCCCTCCCTGCGTCACACCTGGGGTGGGGAGCAGGTTCTGTTTAGGGTTTCCCAAAGGCCAACAGAGAAGGGGGCATATGAATATCCCAAGCCATTTCAGAGATAGGGGGCTACCACAAAGAAAGCCCTGTCCCTGCCAACAAATTGCTTTCCCTCGATGGAAAGTGATTAGGTTAACATTGCCTGAGAAGGGTGGATGGGGATGGCGCTTGAGGGGGATGCCTCTCTCGATGTGCAGCTACCTATACATGAATATTGTTTTATTTATTATTTATTTATTTAGTATATTTGTATGCCACTTTTCATCACCAGGTGACCTCAAAGCGGCTTCCATAACAAGAACAAAACAATATAATAAAAACAATTCAGAGCATAATAATAATTTAAAAACTACAACAGTATCAATAAATAACACCGCAAAATATCACAAAACAGGCTGAAATCTCAAATCAATCTAGTCTGCAAAAGAGAAAGAGAGAGACAAATATACAGTAAAGTCCCATCATTGTATAACAGTCCATATCCTTCAAAGAAGGCTATAACAGATTCCTTGGTAGCATATCTTCAAATGGAGGATTTCCTCAGGGCATCCCTGCCAGCTGAGGTGAGCTGGGCGCTTACCAGAGGTGGGGCTTTCTCAGTGGTGGTATCCCAGCTGTGGAATGCTCTTCCCCCATTAACCTTTTTAATGGTGGGTTTTACCCCTTTTTTGGTATTTATATTTTTTCATTGCTTTGTAGTATTCAATGCTCATCCTTCAGAGTTAGACCACTGAAGTTAATAGGCAGGACTAACTTGTTTGTTAATTTCAGTGAGCCTATGCTGGGTAGGACTTAGTTGACTACAACCTTGTGTTCTTTTTATAATGGCCCTGGTAATATAATTAAAGGGTGGTATAACCATAAATAAAAACAAAACAAAATATGGCTACTAGCCATGATGGCAATGTTCTAATACAACTGTCAGAGGCTGTTATGTCTCTGAATTAGGGTTGCCAGGTTCATGGCCTGAGACTGATCCTGTATCTTTAGGAGAAGAGAAAGTCAGCCAAGTGCAGGTGTTCTTGCAACACTGTAATGTGAAAAAACACAAGGTGGAATTCTCCCTTCCCCCTGCACACCTTTTAAAGATACAGAAGACGTCTTGGTTGACAGGCCCGGCCGCCAAGAGGTCTTTTGTATCTTTAAAAGTTGTGCAGGGGGAAGGGAGAATTCCACCTTGTGGTTTTTCTCCTTATAGTGTTGCAAGAACACCTGCACTTGTGTGACTTTCTCTTTTCCTAAAGATACTGCAGGAGGGAAGAGTACTCTTTTTCTCAGGTCCTGCTTGCAGACTTCCCACAGGCATCTGGCTAGCCACTGTGAGAACAGGATGCCAGACTAGATGGGCCATTGGCCTGATCTTCTTATGTTGTTCTGTTAGCACTTAGGGGCCCTGCTAAAACCCCAGGCCCCTTCCCTTTTGTATCAGTCCACCTGGCTACTGTTTTTGGAATGCTATGGGGGGAGGATTTTGTTTCATTTTAATATTTGTTAACTGAATAACTTTTTTTTAAAGGGGCATGCTGTGATCTGTCAAGGAAATTCAGCATATTAAGTTTGTTTATGTCATTGTTTATTTGGATCCGAGTTAAACTTCTCTTGATGCATTACTTGTATTACTTTTGAGCTGTTAATTTGTTTTGTAATGGTCTGATGACTAGATGCAAATAAGTGAATCTGAATCTGACTAAAACAGGGATGGGTGAGAATTTCGATTCAGTTGGCATTTCAAGCTGCATCTATCAAATTTGCCCTTTCCGAAACAACTGGAGAACCAAAACACAGTCATCCTTCGAAATCCGCACTTATTTGAATTTTGCAATGCAGTTTGCCAAATAAACAGTGTTTACAAAATTGCATGATTAGGGGGAAATGTGCATAAAAATGAATATTTGAGTGAAAATAACATGTAAAATGCATTATATGATGAGGAATGGCTTACAAAAATGTGTGCATTTGTCAAAACTGCATACAAAGATGCTTATTAGGAAAAATTTGCACTGAAATGCTGGAAAATTTTCACCAGGAGTTTTTGGGTTTTTTTTTAAATCACGAATTGTTGCAGAAATGTGGAGAACTGAATTTAAGATTGGAAAAATGAGAGAACCAAAACTGACAGATCTTTCCATCCCTAGACTAAAGTGAGGGATTCAGGGTTTGGGCCTGGTGGATTTCATCAACCTCCCTGACTCCCTCCCCCTGCCACCAGTTATTTGCTCAGGACATCTCCCATCCATACTGACATTGGAGATGTCATATATATGGTTCCCATGTGGTCTCCTATCCAGGCACTGACCAGACCCAGATCTGCTTTGTTTCAGCAAGGAGGTAGCCTCATGTGCCTTCAGCCTGGGATATTTATATAATAAGTGCTGAGTTATGATGCCTTTGTAGCCAAAATGGGGCTACAGAGAATGAAGCAGGAGGCATCATGATGCTTGGGGAAATTCAAAAGTTTGTAGTAGAAGAAAAATAATTGCCAGTGGACCCCCACACACATACACAGTCTGAAATTGAATGAGCATGCTCAGTGGCTACAGAACTCTGCATATCTATTGGCGGGGAGAGGAAATGGAACGGAATATTGTGAAAGAAGGCATGGCAGGCAGACTGTCTGGCTAGCACAGTGAATGGGAACATTCCAGATTGCAGCATTTTCTTGCAGGTCCCACTTTTTACATGCTGTATTATGCATCAACAAGCTTTTTATCTAAACAAAGGTCTTCGTTGAGAAAGGTAGGATATTCTTTCTGCACAGGCAGGAATAGATAGAAGGAAGGGGGAAACAAATAAATGAGAGAGAACGTGAAACACATTCATTTGGGGAATACAGCAATATCCCTTGCAAGGAACAAGCTGTAGCTGGCAACCACTGGTCTGTGTGCGGATTTAATTGTAAAGGTTGCTTCAGTGCCTGCCCTTGCTTTTCAGCTTTTTTTTTTTTTTTACTTCACCTTGCCTTCTGTGATAACTCACTGTAGCTGCCAGAGCCAGGAGTTCTGCTGTAACCAGAGGACACAGAATTAAATCATAATTATTTTAGTGCAGGTCAGCCGCTTCGTATGCTCAGCATGCACTGTTTGTAGCAGACTTGGGGAGCTCAAGCCCCTTCCTTTCCCTTCTCCTGCCCTCCTTTTATTCATTGGGTTTTATCAGTGCAGTATATATCATGCATAGGACTATGCTTCGGAAATCCTTTGCTTCTTTGCTATAGTCAAAATGAGATCCCAAAATGAGATCCTCATTACTGTAATTTGAACAGCAATACAGCGCAACTCACGGGCAGTAGTCCTCTGCAGGGCCAGCACCAGACTGCAGCAGACTCTTGGGTGCCAGACTAAAGGGGCCCTTGAAGGTGGCAGCCCTACCATGCTGATGTGGCATCACAGGAAGTTGCACTGCCAGCTTGTGTCGGTGGCAATGGGGTGTTCCCTGGGAGGGTGATTGCTGCTCTGCCATCCGTGCCAGCATTGGGGTGTGGGGCATATGCTTTGCAATCCAGTGCTAGCACAGATCACAGACTGGGAGCTGCATCCATCCAGCCCCAGCAGCAGGAGCCCCTCTCAGTGCCAGGGCCCTTGGCCAGGGCCCAACCTGGCCACCCACTGGCACTGGTCCTGGTCCTCTGCTTGTTATTTATTTACTGAATTTATATCCCACCCTTCCTCCCATAAGAAGCCCAGGGCAGCAAGCACAACATTTTAATAACAACAAAAAAGACAGTCTAAAAACAATTACACGTAAAAGCATTCTAAAAACAGTTACAAATAAAAAAATTCTTCCATCCAGTGATCTGAGCAAACAGGAATGTTTTTAAATTCCTCCTGAAAGTCAATAATGAGGGAG
This sequence comes from Rhineura floridana, assembly GCF_030035675.1. NCBI lineage: Eukaryota > Metazoa > Chordata > Lepidosauria > Squamata > Rhineuridae > Rhineura > Rhineura floridana. The sequence continues at coordinate 183,470,313 of NC_084483.1, forward strand.
GCAGACACACCTCACAAATGGAGAATCACCACTGAAAAGGCCTTGTCACAGGTCAGTGCCAGCTGGGCAGCCCCCAGTAGTGGCACCACCAACAAAGCCTCATTTGCCAATCATAGGTCTTTACATTTTAGTACTAACATCTTGAATTAGGCCTGGTAGCTCACCAGCAGCCAGGACAACGCTTTCAGGACCAGTGACATATGGTCCCATTGGGCTGTGCCACTTACCATGGAATGTTCTTGCTGATGAGGTGCATCTGTCCCTCTTGTTACTGATGTTAAGGCAGGATTTTAAAACATTCCTGTTCACCCAGGCATTTTGGAGCTGAACGACACTGAACGATATTGTTTCCAGCAACCTTGAAATGCTAGTTGTGAGGATATTTGGTTTGTTTTTAATTTTGTTTTTAATTGTATTTTTTTGTTATTTGCTGCCCTGGGTAGAAGGGCAGAATACAGACTAATCAGCCAAACCACCAAATGTGCAAATCCTATGCATGTCTACGCAGAAGTGAGTTGAATGGGGCTGACTTTCAGGTAAATGGATATAGGATCACAGCCTTAATTTAAATAACTTGCTAATTCGGAGATATATCCTTTTCAAGGATCATCATATAACCAAATATTTTTTGCTCTTCACTTATTATCTCACATTTATTCTGGAGGTTGCAACAGTGCGGCCACCACTTACGCATTGTCAAAAAAGAGAAAATGCATAATCAAAAAGAGGATGAAAGAGGACAGAGATTTGCATAACATTTGCACATGCTAATACCAATTTAGAGAGAATTACTGTACTTTTAATAGAAATGTCACCGTAGCGGGGAAGACTGCAGCCAGGTGACCTGTATGCCTGCTCTGCCTTCTGCCTAGGTGCTAAAGGCCTCTGCTCCCCCTTTTTATGTATTTCTGTCTTTAAACTAGACTTGGACCAGATAGCCCTTCAAATAGAGAGCTGTCCTTAAAGCAGGACATGAGGCCGCTCTATTTGAATCACATACTGGATGCATCTCATTGCTAGTGTGCATGCAAAGAAATGTGTGTGCATGATGCATTCTTAAGGCACTGTGTGGTGAGTAACATGCTCCAGCTGCTGTGCAGTACATTGCCAATATGGTAGCATTTTGCAGTTAGTGAATAATATGTCCCTGATTTTAATCAAGTAGTCATCCCCCAAATGCTGAGCACACATCTTTTTTTAAAAAAAGGATGCACAATCCTTCATCCAGGGTTTTCTTGATGGTTGAGGCATTTAAAAAAAAAGTAGAGGGACGCTCCATTCTTAGCACCGAAAAGACATTTTAGAGTAAGCATAACCCACCCTCTGGAGTAGCCACGTGGCCTTTCTGTCCTTCTTCTCCCCAACCATCTTGCCTGCCTTGGGCCTTTTCAATCCCTGTTGGCTTGCACAAGAATCAGATGTGCAACCCTAGCTGACCAGCTTTCGTGCCATTTTGGTACCAGGCAAAGACTTCCTCACTGCCCCATCCTTATGGTCAGTTAGATTGGAAAGCACTAGAGATGGGGCCTTTTCATTGGTGGCCCCTAGCATATAGAATGCTCTCCCCTGGAATATGCAACTGGCCTCATCTGTGCTTGCCTTCAGAGGCTTTGAAGACCCATGTGTTCTGACTGGCTAGTCATGAAGATTTTATTAAGGTTACTGCTGTTTGTTGGTTTGTTTTTAGCATACAGTAGAGATTGTTGGTTACTGGATAGTGATTATTTGTTTGCTGCGCGAAACAATTATTTTGAGGGTTAACTGTAATTGGACTGCTGGCTCTGATATTATTGTTTGTAAATTGTGTTTTACATTACACAATTTACATTACATTAATTTTTGGAATTGTGATTTGATTCTTATATGTCTGTAACCTGACTAGAGAGGACATTGTCTAAAGCAGCCTAAAACTCTAAACAACAGACATTTGTCCAGGTATTTTGGCATGCAACATAACCTAGCCTTGATGATAACTGTATTTCTATTTTAATTATAGTAATTATTTCTTAAATTGCATCTATGGGTATAAATTCGCACATGCAAATTTCTTTCTTTCTTGGTGATGTATTTCTTCTTCCTTGGGGATATATTTAAATTCTGCAGACCCTCCCTGCAGTGAGAGCCAAACCCTGATGATTGACAGGTTTAGGATCTCGCCGTACTTTTTATATATTTATTTTTTATTTTTAACAAGATATCCCCTGTAAACAAAACTGGAGGCCTTGATTTATCAGGCACAGGGACCAGAAAATAGGGACTGTTCCTTTATAAATGATACACCTGAGTTCAGTGGCTAGTTTTCATGTTGTGTTTCAAAGAACCAAGAGGGAAGGTGCATTTGCAGCACTGAAGATAATAAGGTCTATGGAATCTACAACTTCTGGGAAAAGGCTGAGAAGCCCTGAGCATCTTTAGCTTAGAGAAAAGAAGGTTATGGGGGGAGCATGATAGCAGTTTTCAAATATTAAAAAAGGCTCGTTTAAAGAAGGAGAGACCCTGTGCTCAGCAGAGCTACTAGCGAAGGTCTCTGTCATTTACTAGCAGAACATAGCAGTTCACTGAGGTTTGTTAGAGAGAGCAAACCACTTCTACTGTGTTTGGTGATCAATAGTTGGGGTGAGTGAAGTTCAAAATATACATTTCCAGCTATTTAGAAAATAACGTATTTGTACAAAATGATTGTGTTTGTCTGTCCATCTCATAAATAGAATGAAGCAATTTAACAACAAAAACATAACCATTTCATATAAAAAAGCAATTGGATTTCACAGCTTTTGTTTCTTAAAATCATTACATATTTGCCTTTGTTCTTTGATCATCTTATTACCGTACAGTCATCATTTTATTTCCATTTTGCTTAAAAAAAAAGAGGCTTAAAACATATAAACCTGAAAGGTCTTATTTAGCATCCAGTCCCATGCAGTCATACAGTATGAAGAAGCCATACTGTTAGCTTGTCAAGACCCAGCCTTTTTAAAAAGAATTGCTGGACATCAAAATTGACATATTTCAAAATACACCAGCAATTACATTCTCTTTGAAAGGGACACTACTCTCCAGCCAAGTGCGGTTTTTTATCATCATCATTATTATTCAGGTATGAGTAACATTACCAATCTTTAAAAATCCTTACTCTTTAATTGAAAATATGGATTAGAGGCCAGGTGTTTTTTTTAAAGTACAATTTCAAGCATGTAAAGGTTCTTTGGTATGATCTACAAATTTTGGAAAGCTGGGGTGAAAAATTAGCATGAAAGTAAAACTTAAGCCTTGAAATCTGAAGCTTGTGAAAATAAAAAATGTTTGCCTAACAAATGCTTAGTGAAGATAGTGTGCTTAACCATGGTTTCCAGACTCACTCTGAGTCATGCTTTCATTTACTGACTTGCAGCCAACCATGGTTTAAGTATTCAGATGCAATATCTAACCATAGTTACATCTGCATGGGATCTTAATGAGGTAGTTTAAACATAATGCCAAACTATGGTAAATGAGCCTTGGGATTGCATACTCCCTCCATTCCTGGATTCAGAAAAGCCGCAGTTTGCCATTTTGTCTAAGCCAGGAAACCATGGGTTGCTTGTATACTTGAAACCAAGTTTTGAGCCAGGGGTCCAACCATGGTTGTCCACATAATGCCAAACCATGGTTTGACATGACATCTGACCCACCTTATACCTTTGTAATGTATGAGAAGATTCATCTCCTTGCTAATCAGATTACCAAATTTTGCATGGCAACAGCGAAATCAGGGCTGTGTGGATGCAACAGTGAAGGCACTCCATGACTTATGCTGACATGTCCACCATCCAGTAAAGTTGCAGTGATGGGGTGACAGCCTGGTGCACCAGCTGCTCCTGCTAGCATTCTAACCATACATCATTGGATTTTGAAAACCTTATTCCTGGCTGATCCATTGTTGTATTTCTGTTGGAAAAGGCATTGTTGGTGAAATTAGTATTAGTATTATTTGTGTTACTATTTGTGAGTTGCTTTTCTGCTCTCAAGCTTGCTTTCTGAAAGATGTAGGTTCTGCTCTTTGGACCGCATATGGCTAAGGAGGCCCCTCTATAAAAAGGGGTTGTGAGGGGGGAGAGCTCTGGATCTGTTCTATATGCTGTAGGTAGTGTCTGTGTTGATTTAATGCAGGCCTGTACTCAAGTAGGCACTGAAGGGGGAGGCCTGAGCACAAGGTATTGGAATCTTGTTTATGAATAAACCCACTTAACACATTATACAGATGACATGAATAGACTACTGTTTGGAGAATTACAGCCACAGAACTGTTTGAAAGTCGTTCCAATTAATTTGTCCAGCTCCAAACAAATTTGACCAACCCAGCATTCCTGAAACTTCCTGCTTTACAGCTGTGACTCCTTTCAACAAGCTGCAGCACTGATTATAGGGAATAAATTCTCCCCGGCATTGCCCAGGTTGAACTGGTCAGGCAAGTTTTCCAACCACGTGGTTGACGGGTGTTCAGAGAAATCCGGCCCATGACCTGGGCTGCTCTTTTGCACCCATGTGTGTGTGTGTGTTGGTTGTTGACTTTTGCTTCTGTTTCTCAAATGCAAGGAGTGTGCCCTTTACAGGTCTTCAAGTTATCATCTCAAACCTGGCTTACAAGGTGTTCTCCCCCCCCTTGTCCTTGACAGTTCCTGCTGCCATGCACTGTATCTATCTGGCAGAAAATATTTTTGCTTTGGATCAAAGCATTTTTTATTGGGAGGAGGCATTTTGAGGCAGGCCTCGTACAAGTGTGATAACTCCCTTCCTTCATCTGCTGCGGCAGAATTAGCTTGCCTCTAAGCGAGCGAGAAGTGTGATCGCACCCTCTCTTAACCTGCTGAAATCCTCCGATGAACAGTGTACAAACAAAAGATTGTCTTTTCCCAAGGTGTAAATGTGTTTGCAAATTTTAGAGACTAGTGAAAGAACAGAATGTGTTATCTCTGGTGGTTTTCATTTGTGATTTCCTCCCCACCCCATACCTTCCAGGCAATGCTTATTTGGAAGGGTTCAAGCCAATTTGGAACTTGGGGCCTTCGGAGATTGCAGGGGCCCTGGTGGGCTCCTGACCATGGGCTTATCTGGTGAAGGTGTAGCAGGTGACACTTTTCATTTCCTGCTATGCTTCAGAGAACACCACTGTGCTGGGGACCTTGTGAGACATTTGAAATGGCAGCTTGCAAACCACAGGCCTGAGGGTGTCAGGTGCTGGCACTGAGTTGGAGCTTTGAGCCTTTAACTTGGTCCTTTCCAGCAGTTGTTGGCAGCTACTTATGATTGTTGGATGGTGTGGAAAAGACAGTCTGCATATGCTCACTGGTGAACCAGCTTGTTAGGAAGAAATGTGGATAACGCTGTCGGGCAATCCCCGTCCTTTTTAGAAAAAGTGGTAGAGCCAGGGGACACCTCAGTCAGGGCAAGCATGGTTGCTAACTGGTTTGCTGACATCAGCAGCCTGGGCCTGCATCGGGGGTGGGATGCAGCTAGCCATTTAGCAACTGTGTGCTGGGCTGGCACAGCACTGACAGTGTCACTCCCCATTTCTCTTGCTGCTGCCCTTCAGTTTTTAGTAAGGATGGGAATTCCACATCCCTTTGATTGCCTTGCAGAGATAGTCAGCGGTTTTTCTAGTGGTGAATTGTGTCGCTGGTGGCTGTTGGTTATTACTTCTTTGTATCTGCCTGAGGTGAGCCCCACTATTGGAAGACGTTCAGCAGCTGGGTCCTGCAAAAACGATGGCTTGAATGATGTCCGGCTTCCCTGAGAAAGCTACAGAGGGAAAGGGGTATATTAAAAAAAGGAAAAGGACAAAAGAACGATGAATAGCAGGTGGCAGGGGGAGGGATTACAAACGTAGGACGTAAGAGAACGTGGTGCCTAGCTCTGTACACAGAGCAACATGCACAGGTGTAAATGAGCTGCTTTCTGTCCTTTTGAGAAACCCAGGTGCCCATCCTGTGGCCTAATGTTTATGTTGCCGGGGACAATTGGATGCCCATATTTCTGTGCCTTCTTCTTTTCCAATTACTCAGCAGTGTACATATTCAGTGTACATAAGCTTTGGTGGCGGAAACACGAAAACCACACAAGCATAAAGAAATAAAGACAACAAATACACTAAAATAAAGAAAGTGCCATTTTAAAATCACTGGTTGTCTGGATACAGTCAACTTGAACTCACTACCTGCAACTAGTAATGTGCTTTTTAGAGCCATGTTGCTCTATCTTACAAGGATCAGGACTTGCTTTCCTGTTTATGATAAAAAGCTCCAAGACTATTCAACAGGTTTTATTTATTTTTATTTATTATTTTATTTATTTATTATTTATTTATTATTTGATTTTTATCCTGCCCTTCCTCCCAGCAGGAGCCCAGGGCGGCAAACAAAAGCACTAAAAACACTAACACATCATAAAAACAGACTTTAAAATACATCAAAACACAGCATCTTTAAAAACATTTTTTTAAAAAGCTTTGAAGACATATTAAAAAAAAGGTTAAAAACATTGTTTTTTAAAAAAGGGTTAAAACATATTAAAAAGCAATTCCAACACAGACACAGACTGGGAGAAGGTCTCAACTTAAAAGGCTTGTTGAAAGAGGAAGGTCTTCAATAGGCGCCGAAAAGATAACAGAGATGGCGTCTGCCTAATATTTAAGGGGAGGGTATTCCACAGGGTAGGTGCTGCTGCACTAAAGGTCTGCTTCCTATGTTGTGCGGAATGGACATCCTGATAAGATGGTATCTGCAGGAGGTCCTCAGTCCTCACCTGCAGAGCACTGTGATTGACTGGGTATATCAGGGATAAGACAGTCTTTCAGGTATCCTGGTCCCAAGCTGTATAAGGGCTTTATACGCCAAAACTAGAACCTTGAACTTGGCCTGGTAGCAAATGGGCAGCCAGTGCAATTATTTCAGCAGTGGGGTGACATATTGGTGATACCCTGCCCCAGTAAGCAGTCTCGCTACCACATTTTGCACCAGCTGCAGCTTCCTGACCAACCTCAAGGGCAGCCCCACATAGAGCGCATTACAGTAATCCAGCCTGGAAGTTACCAGAGCATGGACAACAGTGGTCAGACTATCCCAGTCCAGAAATGGCCACAGCTGTCTTACTAGCTGAAGCTGGTAAAAGGCACTCCTAGCTACTGAGGTCACTTGGGCCTCTAGTGACAAAGATGGATCCAGGAGCACCCCAGACTACAGACCTGCTCTTTCAGAGGGAGTACAACCCCATCCAAAGCAGGCAACTGACCAATTATCTGAACTCGGGAACCACCAGCTCAGTGTCTCCTTCTTGCTAGGATTCAGACTCAGTTTATCGGCCCTCATCCAACCCATCACTGAGTCCAGGCAGCGGTCCAGGGCTTGCACAGCCTCTCCCCATTCTGATGTTTGTACCTGTAAAGTGTAATTCAAACAGCTTGTGATGCTATATTCTGAATACAAGTTGCTGGAAACCACAGGAGGAGAGAGTGCTCTTGTGCTTAGGGTCCTGCTTGCAGGCTTCCCAAAGGCCTTTGTGAGAACAGGATGCTGGGATAGATGGGCCATTGGCCTGATCCTGCAGGTTCTTCTTATGTTCTTAATTCAGCACAAGATTGCCTATAGACCTTGGAATTCTGAATCTAAAACCAGAGACAAGGAACCTGTGGCCTTCCAGAAGTTGCTGGACTACAACTCCCACCATGCTGACTGTTGGCTTTGCTGGCTGGGGCTGATGGGAGTTTATTTATTTATGTATATATTTATTTATTATTTGATTTATATCCCACCCTTCCTCCCATCAGGACCCCAGTTGTACTCCAGCAATGTCTTCGGGGGGGGGCACTGGTTCCCCATGCCTGAACTAAACATTCAATTGTCTTGGTTCACAAGGCTTCCTGTAACAACCGTGTAGATGAATTGCCCTCTGATGCCTCAATTGGCTTTCTAACATGGACTGCAGCATCTCACCATTGTGAGGAGGACCATCAGACCAGATTAGTCCATGGCATCAAAAGAGGTGGAGGAAACAAAGATAAACGCAGAGATGTCAGGAAGAAGACTTGATGATACTGCCTATTGTACAACTAACCATTTTAGCTAAATTTATGCTTAGCACCATTTGTCCAGAAATAATAATTGAAGTTCACATAAGCACATAAGAAGAGCCTGCTGGATCAGGCCAGTGGCCCATCTAATCCAGTATCCTGTTTTCACAGTGGCCAACCAGATGCCCATGGGAAGCCCACAAGCAGGACCTAAGCGCAAGAGTACTGCCCCCTGCGGTTTCAAGTGACGGGTATTCAGAAGCATACTGCCTCCAAATGTGGAGGCAAAGCATAGCCATTGTGGATAGTAGCCTCGATACAATCATCGTCCATGAGTTTGTCTAATCCTCTTTTAAAGCTGTCCAAGTTGGTGGCCATCCCTGCCTCCTCTGAGAGCGAGTGCCATAGCTTAAATATGCGCTATGTAAAGAAGCATTTTTTGTCTGTCTTGCATTTTCCTACATTCAATGTTTGTTTGTTTATTATTAGATTTATATCCCACCCTTCCTCCCAGTAGAAGCCTGGGGTGGCAGGTTCAGAGAGGTGATCAATATACATGCCTTGGAACATATTTACACTGCCAGTTATCCTGGATTAACACTCCCTGAACTAATTTTGTTTTTATATGTTTGCCATCCATTGAAAAGGGGGAATGGGAACTGAACCTGAAAGATAGCTCTGTCTTACAGTCCTCAGAACTACACAGCAGCAATAAGAACAGGTCATTTCATGCTTAGCAGACCACATATGTATAGAGGTATGTGCTGAAGTGAATAACATTGTGTCAGAAAAAGAATTTTACTGTGATTTCAGTCATTCAGTCATTCTAAAATATTTTTTATATTGCCTTCTGATCATATTTTCATGGTGGATTGTAAGAAACCATAAAAACAATTAAAATGTAAATACAAACATAGTACACTACAAAGCTACAAGGTGGGTGATACAGGAAGTGACAGTAAATATTAAATATTTAATATTTAATATCAAATATTAGCCAGGCACCTATTTATCTTTTTGGCACCTGTTGAAGACCTTCCTCTTTTAACAAGCCTTCTAAGTTGAGACCTATCCCAGTCTGTGTCTGTGTTGGAATTGCTTTTTAATATGTTCTTAAACCTTTTTAAAAATGTTTTTAATCTTAGATGTTTTGAAAGCTTTTTTTTAAAGAAACATTTTTTATGATGTTTTGTTTTAATGTGTTTTAAAGTTTGTTTTTATGATGTTTTAGAGTTTTTAGTGCTTTTGTTTGCTGCCCTGGGCTGCTGCTGGGACGAGGGGTGGGAAATAAATAAATAAATAAATAAAGGCTGTGGTCATGAGTAACAGCAGTAGTTAGTGGAGTGAATGTAAAGTAAGGCCCCATCAATAGGGTTGTAGAATCCTGATTTACTGACATTTTAATTTACTAATTTATTCATCACAGTTATATCCTGCCATTCCTACAAGATCCATAGGACTGTCTATATAGGGTTAGTCATTGCTATTCCTGTAAGATATGTTAGGCTGAGAGGCAATGATTTGCTCAAGGTCTTTATGGCCAAAAACAAATCTTTGGGCCTGCCATTTAAATTTCCCAGAATGCTCTGGAGTAATACTGTGCCAAGGTCATTGTCAGTAATTAAAGTTGCAGGTGACTCCAAATGACATGGTGTGGGAGGTGGAGAGGTGGGCACCAGCCATCCAAGGATGTGCTGCTGGGCCTCTGAGTCTCCCTCCATGGCCTAGAGCTTGAAGGAGCTTCAAGTCCCTGGAATACAGGGAACTAACTGGGCTACATCACCTTTGTTCAATTCCCTGTTTACTTAACTGGAGAGTCTAGATCCTTATTTTTTAAAAAATGTCTAAAGTGCCCTTCCTTCTAAATGGACTCCAGGGTAGTATACATTAATGTAAATATAATACAATAAGGCAAAACAAAAACAAAAAAATATGCCATTTTGCTAGTTTATTATGTCCCTTTCTTTTGTTAGCAGAAACTGTTAATTTCACCACATTACCTATTTTGTAATTTATACAACTGAAGTCAGGATCATTCAGGCCATGGTATTCCCGAGCTCTATGTATGGATGTGAAAGTTGGACAGTGAAAAAAGCAGATAAGAGAAAAATCAACTCATTTGAAATATGGTGTTGGAGGAGAGCTTTGCGGATACCATGGACTGCGAAAAAGATGAATAATTGGGTGTTAGAACAAATTAAACCAGAACTATCACTAGAAGCTAAAATGATGAAACTGAGATTATCGTATTTTGGACACATAATGAGAAGACCTGATTCACTAGAAAAGACAATAATGCTGGGAAAAACAGAAGGGAGTAGAAAAAGAGGAAGACCAAACAAGAGATGGATTGATTCCATAAAGGAAGCCACAGACATAAACTTACAAGATCTGAACAGGGTGGTTCATGACAGATGCTACTGTAGGTCGCTCATTCATAGGGTCGCCATAAGTCGTAATAGACTTGAAGGCACATAACAACAACAACAAACAACTGATGGCCCGTTATCAGTGATGGATTCATATTCATTTAGGCCACATCCACGCCATACCTTTAAAGCATACCACTTTAAACAGTCATGGCTTCCCTCAAAGAATCCTGAGAACTGCAGTTTGTTAATAGAGCTGAGAGTTGTTAGGAGACTCATATTCCCCTCACAGAGCTACAATTCTCAGAGTGGTTTAACCACCAGTCTTCCTAGAGTTTGGTTTGGCTTACTGCACCATGTGAACCAGGCCAGAACGATAGCCAGGCTTCAGAAATTCAAACTACTGAAGGAGGACGTAAAACTTTTCCTACATCAGTACTGACTCTTATACCAAGTCAATCCATTGGTCTATCTAGAGTGGCATTTGATGCAAATGCAAGGTGGGAAACCAAGCCCCCTTGCACAGGTGGAAGTGCCTTCTCCTACAAACCTGCTCATTTGGATCCGAGCCAATGTGCCTGTGGTAAGTCCTCACAAAAGCCGCTGTCTTGGGCTTTGCTCGTGTGCTTTGCTGTAGATCCTAAGCTGCCTTAAACATGAACATCTTCCATAAGGAAGGGACATGTTTTCCAAGCTTGTAAATTGCCTCATTGCCCTGCTGTGAGTAAAAATTTTCTTTGGATAAATTGACTGGGAAGCTTTTTGTAACCTGGGAGAGCTGTGGCTTTGTTTCTTTTTTAGGCCATTGATGTGCCTCAAATGACTAAGATAGTTAGCAGTTGACCTTTTTAATTTTTTAAAAAAAATCTTATGGACTAGTAACTTATGTAGAGTTGTTGGCAAGCCTGATGTGTTTACATCTGGAGTGGAGTTGGCTCTGTTGTTGCTCATGGGGAAATTCCATTTACACATTTCAATTTACAACTTCTAACAATAAACAAGAGTAGTTGGCTGCTAGAACGTTGACATGATCCTCCTCTTCTATTCTTTCATATTTACAACTGCTATAAACACAATCAGAGTTTGTCCCTTTCTTGAGAAATCGTATCCTACAAACGGCAAATATTCTTGCATCTCCCAGCAATGTTAACTAAGGTGGATTTGGGGGTTTCTTCTTCTGTTGAAGAACTAGAGCACCTCCATCACAAAATTTTATATATTTATTAGTGTATTTATTTAAGACAAATATATAACTTTTCTAAGCAGTGTACATACAAATAAACCATACAGATAATAAAACAATAAAAATACACCATAAAACCAAACACTGCTTTAAGATGCCTGCTAGAGCAAAAAAAGTCTTAGTCATGTGCCTGTCTAATCTCAGTTGGAGGGATTTCCACAGGTTTAGGCCCACAACATGGGATCCACTGGATTTAGTTGTGGCCTAATTTGTACCAGAGCAGGTTGGTCTGTAACTGGGCTGTACAACTTCAGGGGAAACTTCATATGATGGACTATTCCTCTATGGGAGGAAGGGTGGGATATAAATAAAATAATAGATAGGAAGGAAGGAAGGAAGCATGACAGGGAGAAAGTTTCAGAGGCAGTTCCTGGGAAGAAACAGGACCTTTAGTGTTGCGGCACCAGCAATTCCCTCCCCTTGAATACTGTATTAGACAGGTGCCATCTCTGTTATCTTTTTGGCGCCTGTTGAAGACCTTTCTCTGTCAACAAGCCTTTTAAGTAGAGACCTTATCCCAGTCTGTGTTTGTGCTGGAATTGTTTTTTTAAGGTTTTTAAAGTTGTTTTTTAAATATGTTTTTAAGATGTTGTGTTTTGGGTCCTTGGGAACAGCTGCAGCACTGGGGACTGGAGAAGACTTGTCTTGGGAGTGAGCGCTTGAGCATTTGGGTGCTTGCTTGCTTGCTCCCCCCGGGTTGCTGTCTCATGAGGCAGCTGAGGTCCCTGGTAAGTGCTGTAAGGGCTGGGACCCTGAATCCAGAGAGAGGCTGCCTTCAATCTTGCAGCCTCTTGCATCAGCTCCTGGCTGGGTCAGGGGGCATAAAAGACCAGCAGCCCTTGGGCAGCGGGTCTGCTGCTGATGGGGTCACCACCAAAGGGGATTGTCTCTTGGGGATCCCCTTAAGGAATCCCGAGGGCGAGGGCACTACCATTTTCTTTAAATCAATACCCTCTTTTTAAAATCAGTCTAGAGGAGATTTGCAGTGGGGAGGATATAAGGCACTTGTTCCTGTGCAGGGTTAGAGCCTGTGCAGTGAACTGTGTGATAGGAGAAAGTCACCATATGCCTTCAGAGTGAGAGAATGGCAGAAGGCTGGCCCTCCTTGGGTGTGAGATGGGGGATGGAGTAGATGTGCCCAGTGTGAAAGATACTGGGTGATGTAGTCCTAGTAATACTGCTCCCAATTCTCTTAGAGATGAACTGGGATAAGGGTTGTGATAGGTTTTATTGGTGGGCTGTTGTTGTTGCTTATATCATGTGCTTAGGAGGAGTCTTGGGAAGGAGGGACATGGATGATGCCAGTGATCATGGGTAGAGGGAGGTATAGCCATGGGGAGGTGATGGGCTACCATGGAAGAAGAGGCAAAGCTATCTGTCCCTTGTTCCTCACTCCCACTCCTCCCATGGACAGGTTCCTGGTTGCTCATCTGCTGTGCAGTGGCCTGTGTGTGCATAATGCTAGATCGGTACACAATAAGACCACACTCATCCATGATTTGATCATGGATGAAGGTGCCAATTCGGTGTACATTACCGAGACCTGGGTGGGTGAGCTAGGAGGAGTTGACCTGACCCTGTGGGAATGCTGTGGACATAATATATCTCTACTTCAGCAAAGCTTTTGACAAAGTGCCCCATGCTATTCTGATTAGCAAGCTAGCTAAATGTGGGCTCAATGGAACAACTATCAGGTGGATCCACAGTTGGCTCCAGAATCATCCTTCTCACACTGGGTAGAAGTAACGAGTGGGGTACCACAGGGTTCAGTCCTGGGCCCAGTGCTCTTCAACATTTTTATTAACAACTTGGATGAGGAGGTACAGAGCATGCTTATCAAATTTGCAGATGATACCAAATTGGGGGCACAGCTAATACTGTGGAAGACAGAAACAAAATTCAAAGGGACCTTGATAAGCTGGAGCATTGGGCTGAAAACAACAGAATGAAATTGAACAGGGATAAATGCAAAGTTCTACACTTAGGAAAAAGAAACCAACTGCACAGTTATAAGTTGGGGGATACTTGGCTCAGCAATATGACATGTGAGAAGGATCTTGGAATTGTCGTTGATCACAAGCTGAATATGAGCCAACAGTGCAATGTGGCTGCAAAAAAGGCAAATGCTATATTAGCCTGCATTAACAGAAGTATAGTTTCCAAATTGCGTGAAGTATTAGTTCCCCTCTATTCAGCACTGGTTAGGCCTCATCTTGAATACTGCATCCAGTTCTGGTTTCCGCACTTCAAGAAGGATGCAGACAAACTGGAACAGGTTCAGAGGAGGGCAACAAGGATGATCAGGGGACTGGAAACAAAGCCCTGTGAGAAGAGACTGAAAGAACTGGGCATGTTTAGCCTGGAGAAGAGAAGACTGAAGGGAGATAGGATAGCACTCTTCAAGTACGTGAAAGGTTGTCACATAGAGGAGGGCCGGGATCTCTTCTCGATTGTCCCAGAGTGCAGGATATGAAATAATGGGCTCAAGTTGCAGGAAACCAGATTTCGACTGGACATCAGGAAAAAACTTCCTGTTAGAGCCATACGACAATGGAACCAATGACCTAGAGAGGTAGTGGGCTCTCCGACACTGGAGGCATTCAAGAGGCAGCTGGACAGCCATCTGTCGGGAATGCTTTGATTTGGATTCCTGCATTGAGCAGGGGGTTGGACTTGATGGCCTTATATGCCCCTTCCAACTCTACTGTTCTATGATTCTATGACCCAATTTTGCCCACCTGGATACTTGGTGCAACACTAGCACAGGCTGCAGGGATGGAGGGGGGAGGGGTTTCTGTGGTCTACAGAAGTTCCATCTCTGTCACCAGGAAACCACTCTGTCTTGGAGCTTCCCAAGAACCACAGTAAGAGCATGAATTGGGCCTTTCTCTGGCTGCTTTTTATAAAAATCTGCAGGTGTGGGAAAAGTGATCGGGGATGTCTAGTCTTGGTTCAAAAGTGCTGTCACATCCAACACTCTTCTTTAGCTGCACGATACAGGGAAGGTGCGGTAGTGGTGGACAAGCAGCCCACCAGGGAGGCATGTCTGTTATTACTGATATTGCTGAGAATCACAATTGTGTTTCTGAGGAACAACAGAAATCCCAGGAGCACAGCTTCAGAACGACAGTTTTAGGGGAAATTACTCTCTTGGATACGGACAAAACACAAGAAGAACCCTGCTGGATCAGGTGAGGGTCCATCTAGTCCAGTATCTTATTCTCACAGTGCCCAACCAGATGGGAAGCCCACAAGCAGGACTTGAGGGCAACAGCACTCGCCCCACTTTTGATCCTAGCAACTGGTAATTCAGGGGCATACCGTTTCCAACAGTGGAGGCAGAACATCGTCATCAGAGCTAGTAGCCAACAATAGCCTTATCCTTCATGAATTTGTCTAATCCTCTTTTAAAGCCATCAGTATCTCTTGTGGAAGCGAATTCCATGCTTTAAACTATTCTGTTATTCCCAAATCACTGTAGACTTTTGGGAAGTGGTAGATGGCCTTTAAAATTTTAATTCTCTCAGACCATTCTGGTTGTATGTATGTATGTATGTGTGTGTGTATGTATGTATTTGATTGATTGATTGATTGATTGATATCCCACCCTACCTCGCAGCAGGAGCCCAGGAGGAGTTGTACTGAACATAGCTGCTGCTGTCAAGAAATGGGATTCATCTTTCCAAAGAGGAATTAAAAATGTAGGTCCACAGTACACAGCAGCAGGGAAGTGGTTCTTAACATGCTTGGACTTCCTCCACTGTATTGATGGGAATATATATAAATCTTTGTCCCCATCTTTCCCTACCTGTGGTTTCCCTCCCATTCCCTTCCCCTTGGGTGTTAAGGTCAGCTTGGTAGTTTTGCCAACCTCAGAAGGTTGGGGGATGGTGGCAACACCTCCATGGCAGCAGCTAGGATGTGGAACTCCCTCCCCACAGAGGTGTGTCTAGCAACTTTGTTGTATAGTTTTCAGCGAATGCTGAAGACACACCTCTTTACCCTGGTCTTCGGCACTTAAGATGTGTATTTTCAGGACCCCACCCTATTCCTGTGAGTGCAATGTGCTTTAATTGTTTTTAATACTGTATTTTAAATTTCCCTAACCCTTTCTGGGACCTATTAGTGAAACAGGGGCAATAAATATAATAATATTATACCAATGATGATAATGATGTATGAGAAAGAAAAGAGGTGGGAAACCTGTGGTAGGGAAAGCTGTTGAGCACAACTCATTGTGAGTCAAGCTGAACGTCAGAGATTAGTGTGGCTCCATTATATAATTGGTTCAGGTTCTCCAAACTGGGGTAATTTGTTTCCAAGCACTTCTCTACCCCAGTTCTGAAGTTCAGTACCATCCCTGCTTTTGTCTGCCTTCAGTGTGCACTGGAACAAGGAAGAGAAGAAAAGGAAACTATTAAACCCTATTGACTTAAATGAGATTTAAACTACCTAATTGTTTGCAAGATTGTTGCTGTTAGAATCTTATTCCAGATCCTGAGAGCCAAAAAGTCTTCATGTTTTCTTGATCTTGGGAATTCCCTACCGGTATAATGTCGATTGAATTGTTTATTTGCCTGTTAGCAAAGGGCTGCTAGAAGAATTGCCTTGATGGATCATGACCATCTAGAGACACATTCTGCCTCCCAACAGTGGCCAGCCAAGGTACCAGTGGGAAGCTCAGATGTATTTTTCCAGTGACAACTGTAAAGGCAATCTACTCCTTTTCAGAAGGCTACAGTGTTTGGGGAATATCTAATAACAGTTCCGGTGGTGAATTTCTACTGTGATTGCTCACACTTCAGTGGCTAAGGAATACCCTAAAGTAAAAGCCTAACATTTCATTTTCTACAGTGAAGCAGGGTCAAAGCCAGAAGCTGGCATCATGGGACACTTGCCAAGGCCCATGTCCCATTTGGGGGCCCACAGCAAACCCCTGTTCCTCCTCCTCCTTGCAGTCTCTGCATGTTCAACTGCCTTCTCTGAGCAAACAGCAAGAGGAGAAGGAGCAGTAACCTCCATGCACCTTGTCCTTTCGCTGTGGGAGGTGGCATGGATTTGTGCACAGGAGGGGAGAGGTAAGCAAAGAAGCCATGGCAACAGGGTGGCAAGGAAATGGGTGCACCTCAGCCAAGGTCCCTTCAAAATCTGAAACAGGCATTGCAGTAGAGGTCCATGTAAACATGAAGATTGCAAATCTTTGATGGATGAGTAATCACAGAAATCCTAACTCTACGGGTTTGATTTAGTCTGAGTTTGCACAATGATAAAAGCACTAGAGCTTTATTTGAATGACACTGCTTCAGCAAACGTTCACTAAACGTTTGGTAACAGGTGCTTAGCAGCGGAAGAGAAACATGCTCATAATTAACACCTGAATATAGGGATAACTTTTGCTTCCTTTTCAGGGGAATTTATTGATGTGCCCAGGGTCCTGCATTTTTTGTACTTCCTTTTTTAAGACCACACATCACAATTTTCAATTGTACTGGGGAAGGAGCATAGCCCAGTTGTTGGAGTCAACCTCCATCTTTTTATTTAATTTATTTATTAAAATTTATTTATTTATCTTTAAAAAAACCAAGGCCACCCTATAGGCCAGTGGCTTCCAAAACAAACAAAAATACAATTCAAGAATACTAATTTCACAGCCAAGCATCAATAACCACAGATTAAAAATGATATACAGCCCAACCTAAAATAACTAAATAATCTAAAACCAGGAGATTAAACCTGTTATTCTAAAACAGCAGAGACCTAAACGATACCTTAATTATAGACCTAGTGGAGCAAATGAGGCTCCACGTTTTTTTGGGTTTTTTTGAAAGCAAATATTGATGGAGCCAAACACACATCCTTCGGAAATATCACCTAGCATGACTGCATCCATTCCAACATGTCTGTTGAGTAGCCAGTCATTTTTAAGGCTTGTTTTGTATTGCTTTTAAATCTTTATGCTGATGTTTTGCAAGAGGGTGCTATATTAATACTTTTATAAATAAAAAATGATAAGTAAAATACAATGTCCCCCTTCATCTACACATTGCAGGGATTGCCTCACAGTGATGTTGTCCACCAGGGACATCTTGCTCATTTTTCAGAGAATCCCTGATATGTTTCTGAGGAACTACAGCGGTCCCTGAAACACAGTTTTAGGAAAGATGACTCACTTGAATAAGAACATAATGTAAGGACATAAGAAGAACCTGGCTGTTGGATCAGCCAGTGGCCAACCAGATGCCTCTGGAAAGCCTGCAAGCAGGACCTAAGTACGAAAGCAGCACTCTTCCCATCTGTGATTCCCGACAACTGGGATTCAAAGGCATACTGCCTCCAAAGGTGGTGGTAGGTAATGTGAAAGACCTGAGAGCTGCCGCCATTCGTAGTAGACAAAATTTGCCTAGATGGATAAATAATCTGTCCTGGTATGAGTCACTTTGTTATGTTCCTACCTAAGATTTTTTGTTTAAAGTGTACATTTAGGATTAGAACGTGACCGATGCATGTTTGGAAACACATATATCTAAAGCAGGGGTAGTTCATGTGGTACTCTCCAAAGGTTTCAGTTCACGTATTGTTTTGGGGAGTGCAAATTACATAGGTTTGTCTTTAAATGGAAACTGAACCAAATTTTTCTCCCATCCCTAGGGGATGCTAATTAATTTTGTAGACACAGGTTACCTAAATGACTGGAGGTTTATGGGAATTTTAGGTTCAGCTGAATTCACCTTAAGTCATGCTGTTGGATTTCCCCCCCTGTGAATCTGGTATCAGGCCTCATTCTTACCATACATCTAAAGCACTCTTATACCACTTTAACAGTCCTGGCTTCTCCCAAAGAATCCTGGGAATTGTAGTTTTCACTTAAGATGCTCTTGGAAATTTCATTCTATTTAAATATGATTGAACTTCCTAGAGCAGATACACATGTATTCCTTTAACAAGGACACAACAAGTTATTTTAAGGCCAAGGAAGGTCAATTGAGTTATAATAGGCTCTAATTATCACGCAGCTAAACAGCAGTTTTCTTTGGTTTGGCTGGTTGGCTCCAAAAGGGGAGAGATCCTTTCCGGTCTTTTGAAGCCATCAAAGAAAAATGAGAGAAACTGTTTCCAAAACTATCTGCATGTCCGAAGGCCCTGAAGTTCAGGATAAGTGAGCAGTAAACAAAGCCCATGCAGCTTGTGGCTTTGGAAGAGCAGGGCATTGGAACCTCTGATGTGCTGGGTACCTTCAGCACTGGCTGAGTGAACATGTTCAGATGGTCAAGTGCTTGATGCCAAAATGTGATCACCAATGACTGTTTATTGACACTCCTCAAATTTTCCAGTAGAGATCATTTTTAGTATGGAATCATACTTTAAATTGTACTTCCTTGGTACTGTCTCATGTTTTAAAGGGTTTTTTAAACATATTGAAAAGGACTGAAATTCACTGTGGACAAAATACTAATCTTAAACAAGATTGGAAGTATTGGCAAACTGTCATTCAAAATAGCTGGTGTTGTGTATAGTCACTGACCTTTGATTATTAACACTTCTGTACAGAATATGTTTGCATCAACACTGCAGATTTAAATGGATTAAGTAGTCATTTCCTCTCCCCAGGGAACCCTGGGAATTGTAGCTCTCTGAGTGGAGCAATGATAGTATCTCACAGAGCAGGGGTGCCCAAACTGTGATCCGTGGACTGCCAGTGGTCTGCGAGCTTCAATCAGGAGGTCTACAGCATGTCCATATTAACTATTCATATTGATTTTTAATTGTATTTTATTAATTCTTTCATTCCTTGTATTGTATTTTATTGCATTACAATTTGAATTCTATGGGATGCAAATTGTAATACAGTAAAATACAACATAAGAAATAAAAGAAGCAATAAAATTACAATTAAAAATCATACAGCACCTAGCACAGCACATTACAATAACTACAAATCTGCCAAGACCATCAACAATTTTCAAGTGGTCCATGGGGAAAAAAGTTTAGGAACTGCTGTAATAGAGGCTCCCTAACATCCTACCTGTGCTACAATTCTTAGGATTCTTTGGGTGAAAGCATGACAGATTAACACAGAACTGATATGTTTGTAGTGTAGTTATAGTGACATTTATTATTTGTACAGCACATCAGAGTTAAAAAGAAGATAGCCTAAGACTTCATATAGATTTTAATAAAAGCCTGATCATGCCAGCAGACTTACAATTTAAAAAAACACAGAAATGAGGGAAGGGCAATTAGACACAAAATATATCTTAAATAGATGTCCTGTTTTCCCATTCTTCCAGACAGCTATACTTTCCCCCCCTTTCTTTTTCTTTCCAAGCCATTTTACCTGTATACTTCTTCAAAACAAATCCCCTCCGTATACCAAAGTGCAAAACAGCCAGGGAAACAATTTTGTAACTGTTTTCATATTTGTATCCCTTTTGGTGTGATCAGAAGTTTATATGGAACAACTTCCCATTCTCTTTAACAACAAAATAATAAAAATTCTGGTTGGTTTGTTTGTTTTTTAAAAATCAGAGCTTATTAGCCAAATGAAGTACTAAAAGACTGATAGAACCTTGGCATAATTTTAGAGGTTGATATGCCATGATGCAAAAAGCTCTTTGAAATCCTCAACATGTTTCTTTTGAAAGAAGTACTATGTATGTGGATCAAGGCAGGAAGTGAGGTGTTGTCCTTCAAATGCCTGATGGTACAGAAAAGGGTATTTCTGACTCATGACCTTCGCTGAACAGGAATTCCTTTGCTTCTTAGCATGAACTTCATCATGGCAGTGTATCCTTTTGCAGCTGTTCAACATTCACGTTTGTCTTATGGAGATTTCAATCAGGATGCATTATGTAATGGTTTGGAGCATATTATTTAACCCTTAAGGCTCACATGAAAGCTTTACTGTGAGAGCTGAAGTGGTGCCCATAGTTTTGCATGAAATTCACTCCATCTGTGTGTTGTATTCAAGAGCATGGAAAGAGCCCAAACTGCAGCAAATGGGAATAATTGCTTTTCTTTCAGTTTTATTATTCTGGGATTACTACCGTCAAATCTGAAAACAGTGAGTCATCCTTTGAATGACCTCAGTCACATTCATTCCTTATATCATGAGGCTTTTTTTTTGCATACTCCCTTGTAACAACACTCCATTTGAACAGTGATTGCATAGCTCCATGGCTCGTTGTTCTTGTGTAGCCCAGTAGACATCCTGCACAGCACATGCAGTGTGAGGCATCAGCTTCAACTCAGAAGATGCTGGAGTCTGGAGAGCAGGGATGAGGTATAGGAGAACAGAGCTATATATGTGACATGGTCTGCCCTGCACCCCTAAGCTAGCCTGCTGCCCACAGGTGTGGCAAAGCACGATGCCAATGGTGGCTGATGGTTCCATGTCAGTCTAGCAATGGAATCCGCTCTGGGTTTTAGTCTGTACTTTCAAATGCTGAAGCATCTTGGACAGCTCCTTGGAAGTTCAGACTAAAACCCAGAGTGGATCCCCCTGCCTCCGTGACATGGAGCCACCAGCCTCCACTGGCTTGAAGTATGGTCCAGATGTATCCCACTTCTTTATGCTAGAAACCCCAAACAAGTAAGCAGCATTTCCCCTCCCTTACACCTGCTCAGGCACCATAAAGTTATAATCAACATGGCTATGCTCTTACGCAGAGACACTGATGCCCTAATAATTTACCTGCCGTTTGATTTCACGCCAGTCAGTCCGACTGAATACCCAGTGGTAATATTGCGCTGGGAAGATGGTGGCTGTAATGTGGGTAACGGTTGCTATAGCAGTTTGGAAAGGATGTCAGAAAACCTGTCACAATTCCACCTCTCCCACCCCCTTCCTGGTCAAGTAGAGATGGGCAGGGCCAGCTCCTGTTAAAACAAGGAAAATGTCTGCTTGACCTCTCTGGGATCTCTGCCAATAAAGATTGTCATGCTACGGAATTGGCTACGGAGCCTGTCCCTTAGGAAATCAGCGAGGGGAAAAGGAGGAGTGGTTATACTCCAAAATATGCTCATTACAAATTACAAATAAGCACATCAGGAAATAGCATACATGTATGGTTTCTTTAATAGCAGACTGCCAATGGGATGAGGGGCAGGAAGAGGGACCAGAACTATGGAGAGTCTTTGGTTGGTTATAAGCCTTGAGGACAGATTATTTAGGACAGGGATGGGGAACTTCAGGGCCAGGGGCCAAATGCAGCCCTCCAGGCCTCTCTCGGACCCTTGGAGCTCTTCCCAGGCTACATCCCTCATCAGACGTGCTTTGCAACCTCCTGCCTCTGCCTGGCTGGAATGTGTCTCTGAACTCTGATAATGATAATATAAGAACATCATTTTCAAATTTGGTATATTTTCTGTGTTCACAAAATATAATTAAATAGATATTTCTGTGTTCAGAAATACAGGCATAACAACAACACAAACCCTCCTGTATGGCTAGGCTATACATTGTCATTTTGGGGATGCCATCCTCACTTGCTTTGTATTTACAAGAAACTGGATGGATGCCTGCAGGTCAGATAGGGAGAAGATGCTCCTCTCCACTTTCCTCTCTTAATTTCTGTCTAGTGAGGATAAAATATTATATTATGTCCCCTTTTAAAAATCTTTTTGTGCGCATTCAAGTTGACCCTCACAGGTCTGATGTAAGGGTTGGGGGCATTGAGATGCTATTTAGAACACTAAAGGGCTAGGGCTTGGTCGACTTTATCTTTCTGTGAATTTGTTATGCTGTTTGTCAGACCATTGATTTTAACAAGGGGACATAATATAATATTTTATCCTCACTAGACAGAAATTAAGAGAGGAAAGTGGAGATTGGAGAGGGCAAGATGGATCACCCAAGCCATTTCTCTTATTGACTCTAGGAAGGTGGAGAGTTTTGGGCTTCAACTGCACTATACATTTAGAGTAATATTATACTACTTTAAATAGTCGTGGCTTCCCCCAAATAATCCTGGGAACAGTAGTTTATTAAGGGTGCTGAGAGTTCTGGGGAGACCACTATTCCCTTCACGGAGCTACAATTTCTAGAGTTCCCTGGGAAGAGGGATTGATTGTTAAACCATTCTGGTGTAAGTGGAATAGGGTCTCCTAGAACCTCTCAGTACCCTTTATTAACTACAGCTCCCAGGATTCTTTGGGTAAAGCCATGGCTCTTAATGTGGTATGATGATGTTTTAAATGTATAGTGCAGATGACGCCTTCACGGAAACATTTATTGTACTTGTTGAAAGCCATCCGTCATGATGTTGAGGGGCATGAGTCTTAATCTAAGCATTTACCACTCATTTTTTCCTTCAAACCGGAATTATGAGGTGACAAATTTTTACCATATTCAAAACAGCAAACCATAATTCTTTCCTGATAGCCCTTGAAAAATAACACATAAATCTGCAATCCCTGTACATTTTATAAGTTGAACACATTATTTATTACATAAAATTCCATTGAATCTGACAGGTTTTTATTAAACATTTTGAGTAAATTACCTTGTCTAATACCATCCTTGTTATCTGGTGCCAGGAGGGACAAAAATAAGGAATTTACATTTAAGTTAGAGGCATTAAATTATCCTTAATATTTTTTAAGGAATTTAAATAAACCTGGAATCTAAATAAGTTTCGATCAAAGATTTATTATGGTCACATAAATATAGCTAAAACCAATATTTAAAATATTAAATCAACAGTTTTCCAATGTTTTTCTAGTTGCATTTACATTTTTGTTGCAAACGCCTCATTCAGATTTCTATTATTTACAGAAAAAGAACATTGACTTGGCTCATTCAAAGTTTTCTTTAAATCTAACAGTAATTTCATTTGCATCTCTAAATTAAATAGTCATTATAATAGGACACGTATAAGAGGCTCAGTCTCTCCAATTCCACGAGGACATACACATATATGAAATGAATACCCCCAAATCTTCCTCGTAGCAACACAAGAGGGAAAATGCTGAATCTACCTAACGTTAAAGCACACCTATTTTGAGCAAGATTTAGCATTTTCAAATATTTGGGCACTTTAATCCTGTTATTTAATCCAAATAGGGTTAAAACACTATCACTGTAATTTATGAAAAGATTTCAAACTTGTTGCTCACGCACATGAGTTGGATGCAGGTGTGGCTCTGCACAGCAGTGCACTGTTGATCATGATGGATGTGCCTGCTGATGCAGATAGGGATGTGAAAATATCTGTTCCCTGTCTGCTAGTTTAGTATTTTTTTCTTTTTTCTTTTTAATTTGTAGCCAGTCATGTGCATAATGGGCATAATTTAAATACGGGATGGTGGATCAAAACAAACAAGTCCCATTAAATTTCAGTTAAGATTATAATCCTAAACACCACTACTTGGAAGTAAATTCTGTTGAAATAATTGGATTTGCTCCCAAGAAAATATACTGAAGGCAAGGCTTTAAGCAGTTGCTCCTATGCTGGTGTATGACTATTGGTAAACTGGGTACTGATGTGCAGCTCTAGCCTTTTCTGAACAGAGCCTGAGGGATCCCTGTGCTAGATTATGTAAGGAAACAACTGCATGTTAATACAGGGATAGCTTAATCATAGAATCGTAGAGTTGGAAGAAGCCTATAAGGCCATCAAGTCTAACCCCCTGCTCAATGCAGGAATCCAAATTAAACATACCCTAGAGGTGGCTGTCCAGCTGCCTCTTGAATCCCTCCGGTATTGGAGAGCCCACCACCTCCATAAGTAATCGGTTCCATTGTTGTACCTCTGCAGCAGTTAGGAAGTTTTTGCTGATGTTCAGCCTCAATCTGGTTTCCTCTGCACTCTGGGATGATCAAGAAGAGATCCTGGCCCTCCTCTGTGTAACAACCTTTCAAGTACTTGAAGAGTGCTATCATATCTCCACTCAGTCTTCTCTTCCCAAGGCTAGACATGCCCAGTTCTTTCAGTCTCTCCTCATAGGGCTTGGTTTCCAGTCCCCTGATCATCCTCGTTGCCCTCTTCTGAATCCATTCCAATTTGTCTAACTAACAAACACCGAAGGCAGCTTTAGTGGCTGAAGCTTCATCCCTGGTTACCTGAACTTCTTTTTCCCATCTTTCCTGTTGTAAGTACCTAGGGCAATAGAATTGGCATAGCATCATGAGAGTGAGCTATGATCCCTTCCTATGAGCTATGGTTCAAATCTCATCTCATCTTGAAACTAGCCAGTATGCTGCCTGCCTCATTCCCCCCACCCATCTACAATAATACTATACTACCTGTCTTGCCTTGTTACTTGGGTGGCTGTAAAGTTCAGTCCCTCAAACGGAATTCCTTGGTGCAGGAGCGATCCCTGCTTCGCATCAGCCCAAGCACCCTCTTTCATCCTTTATAGAGAACTTGGAGGTGTGTCTTGAGGTCACCACCGTTAGGTGCTGACATCCCTTCTCCCCACGTGCAAGCACCAGAACAAAGTTTTCCAATCCAGTGGTCTGTGTCTACAAAGTGCAGGCAAAGTCCCAGTACCATTTCTTACTACCTGATATAATTTGTGCAATAATGTATGTGTGAAGTTCATTAAATGCTTTAAATGTCTTGTATAAATGCCAAGTATTTCTTACTATCATCTTGAGGTTAAAAATCAAAATTTCAGGATCATTCAAGACAATTGTGTGGTCTAAGTATGTTTTTAAAATCATCATTTTCTGCTTTCATAAGATCATAACAGCCTTGTTGGGCTATCTGGCATCCTGGATCCCACAGTTGCCAAGCAGATGCCTATGCAAAGCTGTTGCTCCTCAGCAGCTGGTATTCATTGGCATGCTGCCCCTGATACTGGAGGTAGTACACATTCATCATGACTAGGAGCCATTGGTAGCATATTCTCCATACATTTATCCAATCCAGGGGCTGCCAATGTGCCATCAACAGGCACCAGTGTGATAGCTGGTAGCTCTTATGGTGCCTGAGAAAGGTGTCAATAAACATCCCCTCAAAGATCCGCAATGCACAAGAGGCTGTTTGCTCTTCCTGCTTAGTTCCTGTTTGTACTGGTTCGGTCTTACCTACAGGCCCCCATGGAAGCCATTTTGTGATTGCCACCCCAGAACTCTCTTAAAATTCCAAATGTGCCTACTGGCTCCAAATGGTTGGTGACCCCTGGTTTAATCCCATTTAACTCCATCGAAATTGGCGGTGATCGCCACATCCTGTGATAACAAATTCCATTGTTTAATAGAAGATAACAAGGTTTCTGGATTCTGACTGATTACTGTCAGTCAGCTTTGCATTTTCATGGCTGTGCATTTCTGATAGTAAAATTATCTACGCCTTGTTTCTTGCACCCACTCCTCCCAGGAACGGGTTCCTCGTTGCTCATATGCTGTGCCCGCTGGCCTGTGTGTGCTGTTGTTTAATGGCAAATCGGTACACAATAAGACCACACTCATAGATGAAGTTGCTGATCTGGTGTGCATTACCGAGACCAGGGTGGGTGAGCTAGGAGGAGTTGATCAGCTTTGCCCACCTGGATACTTGGTGCAACACCAGCACAGACTGCAAGGATTGGGGGGGGGAGAGCTGCTGTCGTCCACAGAATTTCTGTCTCTGTCACCAGGAAACCACTCTGTTTTAGAGCTGGCTGTGAGGGCCTGCACCTGATGTCGGGCCAAGGAAACAGTAAATTAAGGTTGCTGCCAGTGTACCATCCACCCTGCTGCCCAGCAGCTTCTCTGACCAAGCTGGTGGAGGCTGACTTGGCTGTGGTATTGGAGGAGCCCAAAAGAATAGTCCTGAGTTATTCCAGTGTCCATGCTGAGGCTGCCTGTAGTGTTCCAGCTTGGGACTTCATGGCCTCCATGACAACCATGGGGCTGTCTCAAGTTGTCAACAGCTGGATGCATAGGACAGGGCACACCCTCGACTTGGTTTTTGTCCCAGATGGAGGAAGGGGTGGTCTGGATATGAAGGGGTGGATGTCACCCCATTGTCATGGTGAGACCACTTCCTGGTGAAGTTAGAGTTACGGCTCTGATCCTCCCCTGCAGGGGTAGTGCACAGTTTAAGGTGATCTGCTCCTGGAGACTAATGGAATCCTCTGTATTCCTTAATGCCCTGGGGCAGTTCCCACTAGATAAAGCAGGTGACCCTATTGAAGCCCTTGTCACACTGTGGAACAGCGAGGTGCGTCAGGCTCTTAACATGGTTGCCCCTGAGCACACTCTCCAGCATTGTGGAGCCTGGTTTGCACCTTGGTACACCAGTGAACTAGGAGCAATGAAATAGGCTGGACGATGGCTGGAGCAAAAGTGGAGAAAGACGTGCTATGAGGCTGATCCGGCACAAGTAAAACATCATAACTGTGCCTATTGTGTAGCAGAGAGGGTGGCAAAGAAGGCCCACTTCTCTTCCACCATCGCATCCTCAAGTAGCTGTCCGGTGGAGCTTTTCTGTATTGTCAGGGGTTTGTTGACATCAACTCCAGGAAATGGCCGATCTTTCTGCCCCCTGTCAGTTGTGCTGTGGGGTGCCGCAGGGTACCATCTTGTCCCACATGCTGTTTAACATCTACATGAAGCCCCTGGGAGCGGTCATCAGAAGATTTGGGGTGAGATGTCAGCAGTACGCTGACAATACCCAGCTCTGTTTCACTGTAACATCTGAATCGGGAGAGGCCGTGTAAGCCCTGGACCGCTGCCTGGATTCGGTGGTGGGCTGGATGAGGGCCAGTAAACTGAGTCTGAATCTTAGCAAGATGGAGGCACTGTGGGTTGGTGGTTCCCGAGTTCAGATAATTGTTCAATTGCCTGCTTTGGATGGGGTCGTACTCCCTCTGAAAGAGCAGGTCTGTAGTCTGGGGGTGCTCCTGGATCCATCTTTGTCACTAGAGGCTCAGGTGTCCTCAGTGGCTAGGATTGCCTTTTACCAGCTTTGGCTGGTAAGATAGCTGTGGCCCTTTCTGGACCAGGATAGCCTGACCACTGTTGTCCATGCATTGTTAACCTCCAGACTGGATTACTGTAATGCACTCTATGTGGGGCTGCCCTTGAGGTTGGTCTGGAAGCTGCAGCTGGTGCAAAATGCGGTGGTGAGACTGCTCACTGGGGCAGGGTATCACCAACATGTTACCTCGCTACTGTAAGATTTGCACCGGCTGTCCATTAGCTACTGGGCCAAGTTCCAGGTTCTCATTTTGGTGCACAAAGCCCTGAGCAGCTTGCGACCAGAATACCTGAAATATCGTCTTACCCAGTCAATCACTACGCTGTGCAGGTGAGGGCCTCCTGCAGATTCCATCTTATCTGGAGGTCCGTTCCACACAACATAGGAAGTGGACCTTTAGTTAGTGGCACCTACCCTGTGGAATTCCCTCCCCTTAAATATTAGACATTAATATTAAATATTATCTTTCTGGCACCTACTGAAGACCTTCCTCTTTCAACAATCCTTTTAAGTACAGACATTATTCCAGTCTGCGTCTGTGTTGGAATTGCTTTTATTGCTTTTTTAAATGTTTTTAAAGCTTTTTTAAAAAGTGTTTTTAAAGATGCTTTGTTTTAATGTGTTTTGTTTTAATTTATTGGAAAGTCTGTTTTTATGATGTTTTAAAGTGCTTTTAGTGCTTTTGCTTGCCGCCCTGGGCAATTGGGAGGAAGGGTGGGATATAAATCTAATAAATAATAATAATAATAAAATTACTATTTCTGTTTATTGTTTTATTTAACAAAATTTATATGCCACTTGATGGTAGAAAGCCTCTAACTGGTTTACTGCTGCTGCTGCTGCTACTATTAAAGGTAAAGGTGTCCCTGCACTTATAGTGCGAGTCGTTTCCGACTCTTAGGGTGACGTCTTGCAACATTTACTAGGCAGACCGTATATATGGGGTGGGATTGCCAGTTCCTTCCCCGGCCTTTCTTTACCCCCCAGCATATGCCGGGTACTCATTTTACCGACCACGGATGGATGGAAGGCTGAGTGGACCTCGACCCCTTTTACCGGAGATTCGACTTCCTCCTTCCATTGGAATCGAACTCCGGCCGTGAGCAGAGCTTTGGCTGCATTACCGCTGCTTACCACTCTGCGCCACGGAGGGTCTTACTACTACTACTAATACTACTACACCTAAATTCGCTAGGTGCTGCACAAAGTTTGAAAAATAAAATAGGTCCTACTTATAACATACAGTTAAAGGCAAGACGGGCATCATGTTATCCTAAGCATAACATGACTGATGACTGAATGAATATAAAACCGGCGGGCCCTGCAACAGAATGTTGCTGTGTAACCCCATCTGCTAAGAAAAGTGTTCTTGTTCAGCACTCCCACCAGCTACGAGGTTGGAGCCTTGTAGTGCCATTCAGGCCTTGCTGGTGGGAGTTGGGGGCATATTTTTCTTTTCCCACCCCTTCCTGGATTTGTGAATGGAGAATCACTGAAAATAAAAAGGTCTTTGCTTTTGTGGGGATCTTCTTAAGAAAGGTAATTAAACTGTGAAGATATCCAAACTGCTGATGTACCCTTCTAAAAAGACAGGAAAAGCAATATTGGTTGCCAGGCTCAGCAAGAATCTTGTGCAGGTGACTAATCATGTTCTCTTAATAATTGTGTTATGATTATTTATAATTGAAATCTTAGCTCTAGTGCTCTTTGTCCTGTAAAATTGGGCCAAATGCCAGGGTTGGGATTTGTCAGCAAAACAAAATGGTTGTGCTCCCTTTGGAGCCCTTAGTAACATGCTTAGTAAGTGATGTCCTATTTAGTTGCCTTTTAATGTTTTACTGCATGCAGCTGTTGCCTCTTGTGTGAGAATGGTTAAGGCTGTGCATATGCTGTGTGAGACCCAAGATTCACTACCGTGTGATCATGCAGTAAACTTGTGGCTCTCACCACCTACTTTGTACGGCAAGATGGGAAACCCATAGGGCAGGGACAGGGAACCTGCAGGATGATATTGTACTACAACTCCTATTATCCCCAACCATTGGCTATGCTGGCTGGGGCTGATGGAAAGTGGAGTCCAAAGTCTTCTGGAGCACCATCCTTGCTTTAAGACATTTTTGGTGTACTCCTCAAAAGCATAACAAGTGAAAAATAGTCTATATTGCAGATATTTCTGTGGGCTAGATACACCAGTGGCTCTGTACCAATAGGAAGTGCTTCTGAATGTGTAAGGAAAGGCACCAGATTTTTGTTGACCTCCCCTGTCTTCTGCACCCTCTCCCATCTTGTTCAAGAGGATCTTCCAACCTTTAGAAGCAGGTTTTCAGAAAGTGTGGTGGTGATGTGGGTACAATGGATAGGGGCGATAGGTGAATATTGGATGCCCTGCCTTGTTTGAGTAGAAATGTTTTCCACTAGTGCAAAGCCACCATTGGATATAAGCACCTTGGACAGCTCCTTGAAAGTTCAGACTGAAACCTGGAGCAGATTCACTGCCCCACTGACATCAGAGTCACCAGGCTCCACTGTATATAAATATAATTTCTTATATGAAAATGTTTTAGTTTCTGGCTTTTTAAATAACATTTTGCTGTAAGAAATAACTCCTTTGTTTGTTATCCTAATATATGATTTAAATGATAAACTGCATCCTACCTGTATGTTTCCGTGTAAAATTTTGTATACATGTAAATGACACACGCGTGCATACACACACACATTTTACAATTTTTAATGTTAAGGCTAATGTTGTATTAACAATGTCTGAAATGGAAAATCAGTGTTATATGCACTAGGGTACGGAACACTGTGCTAGTGTCAAACCAAACTCTTAGTTGGGAAATTAAATACCATGTCAGGAGCAGAGCTTGGAAAATTTACTTTTTTGAACTACAACTCCAATCAGCCCCAGCCAGCATGGCCACTGATTGGATTGGGCTGATGGGAGTTGTAGTTCAAAAAAGTAACTTTTCCAAGCTCTGGGAGGATACTGGCAATTACTAACTTTCTACTTGCAGCTAGGTATGAACAAAGGCAAAACAAGTATTGTCATGCTAGAATTATTAAAGAGAAGAGGCATATTTCGGAGGCAGATAATGTTTCTTGGTGGCAGTTGCAAGAACAT
The DNA here is from genome assembly GCF_030035675.1 of Rhineura floridana. Classification (NCBI taxonomy): domain Eukaryota; kingdom Metazoa; phylum Chordata; class Lepidosauria; order Squamata; family Rhineuridae; genus Rhineura; species Rhineura floridana. The sequence continues at coordinate 183,500,998 of NC_084483.1, forward strand.
TTATCTATACTTTTAGTCCTTTGCATATTGTTTAATCTTAAATCACCATGTGGCACCTGCTGCTGATGCTTCGGGGTCTTCCCCCCCAGTGCTGGGTAGCTTGGTCGGGGAGCCTCCATTTAAATTTCCCACAATGCCTCAGAGTGATGTTACTACATCAGAGAGATTGTGGGAAATTAAAATGATGACTGCAAGCATCCACCCGCCACCACCCGACGAGCCAGAGAGGCTCCACTGACATAGGAGAGGACACATTGTGTATGTTTATGTTTGGGGAATATATTGAGAAAGTTTGAATCAAAATAATCCAAATTGAGTTTGGAATAAAAAAAATCCAGCTTAATTAACAATGGAGCTTTCACCTGGTTAATGAAATCTCATTTGATTAATCATACGAGTTTTCATCTATGAGCAGAATACATTTTCATAGGAATAAAGCAATTGTATCAAAGGGAGAAAACATCTGCTTGTTTTTAGAATGGGTGGGAAACCTTCGCTGACCATTGGCCATGCTGGCCGGGGCTGATGACAGGTGGAATCCAATAATATCTGGAGGGCACCACCTGGGTTGTCCCTTCTTTGAGCCAGGTATGTGGCCCTCCAGGTGTTGTTGGAGTACAACTCGCATCATCTGTGACCACCTGCTATGCTGTCTGGGGCTAATGGGAGTTATGAGCTCAGCAACATCTGGAGAGCTACAGATTCTCCATTCCTGTATTAGAAGGTGCACACACATGTCTCATGCATGACAGATAAGGTGGCCAGGTCAGAAACATCCCAAATTGAGATTTCAGGGGCAGGCCCTAGTGATGTCACAGGGGGACCCCTCGGAGCCAACTTCATCCCATCTTCCTCCTTGCCCCTTGATGTTATGCAGCTTGTTTCAAAGCTGGGGTGGTGGTGTGACAGTGGGTCTAAATCTCCCCAGGGAAGGGAGTTTTGGGCCCGTTGATGCCCCCCCCCAGCTTTACAGCTGGCTGCATCCCATCGGGGGTCAAGGAAGACCTACCAGTCTATCAGGAAGTGGGAGCAGGCCTGTGATCAAGTAGGTCTTGGTCCTATATGTAGTTACCAAATGAAATACTGTCTGTTCTTTAAGTAAGTTGAATATCATGTTAGTCCTATCATCTTTTAAAACACCTTTTCTTCTCATCATTTTTAAAAATGGAAGGCTGTGAACTGTTCCCCAATATTCTCACGGCTAGTTGTCTCACTCTTCCTTCAGTTTAATAATACACTAATATTTATTAAGCGTATAACAGAAGATGTGGGTCCGTTGTCATGCTCAAAGCCACACCAAAGGGCCTAAATCTCCCCAGGGAAGGGAGTCACACCCCCAGGCCTTGGCGCCAGCTGCATTTGATCAGGGCGGGCGAGGAGGAAGTTTCTTCTCACCCTGCTGATCGAATGCAGCTGGCTCTGGAGCCGGCAGGTGCATCAGTGGGCCCAAATGTCCATTCTCCAGAGTCTTCCTGGTCCCTGGAGTCTGAGGATTGCTTGTGGCTGTGGCAGTGGTTGTAGGTGGCAGTGCAAGCATGGCCAGGCAGCCGGAACATGCATGCATGGTCAGGCAGCTAACAAGTAAACTGAAGATTGGGGTGACTCGCCTGGAGACCCAGGGAGGACCCCCCAAAAAATGGAGCCTCCGGATGAAAACCAGAGACTTTACAATGCTAATGACAGTGAAGAGGGCCACGCCTCTTCTAAATTACCCAGTTTTTGTAGGTTCTTGAATTTAAATTTATAAATTTAATACAGTATAGAAGATAAATGAGTACTTAATGTAATGTTGGCTGATGAAATGTGGGTTAATGCTGTTTTGTAACTGAAAAATCTTCAAATATATCAAATTTAAGAAAAGAACTAAACAACAACAAAAATGATGCCCAGTTAATCAGCCATACCTTTTTAATTGATCCCAAGGCTGTTCAATTGTTAATCTTACTGATGAATTGACTAAGGCTGCAATTCTGTACCCACGTCTTTGACTTCAGTGAATCTTTTTCCTGATGGGAGAGAATTCTGCCAGAGATGCTGGTGAACTGCTGCCAGTCAGAATAGACAGTGCTAGACTATATGGACTTGATGGTCTGATTCGGCATTGCATTTACTGATTTATTGGACTTACGTATTGCCCTTTGCTAAAAAGGCTGCAGAGCACTGCATTAATAAAAATATAAAAAGAATGCAATAAATTACAGGTCAGATTTAATAAAAACAATTCCATAACTCTAAAACACAATAAAAAGGCAGTTTAAAATTATTTGGCACTTTCATATGAAACCAAGGCACCATTTGCATTATACATATAAAGCAGTATTATGCTACTTTAAACAATCATATTTCCCCAAGGAACCTCAGTTGGTTTTTTGCTGAGAGTTGTTAGGGGAGCCATATTTGCTTCACAGAACTACAATTCCCAGAGCTCTCTGGGAAGAGGGATTGCTTATTACACCACTCTGGGAATTCTAGCTCTGTGAGGGGAATGAGGGTTTCTTAACAACTCTGATCACCCTTAACAACCTGCATTTCTCAGGATGCTTTGGGGAAAGCCAAGTGGTTTAATACTGCTTTAAATGTATAGTGCAGTTAGGGCCCCACTGCAGGAGATCAATAAACAATTCTTCACCCCACTTTTCATCCAAAGCCTGCCAAAAGAGATGCATCTTAACCTGTTTTCCAAAAGAATATATTGCCGAGTCCAGACGTTCTTCAGTGGGGAGGGAATTTTACAGGCATGGGGCAACCACTGAAAAGTCCCTTCCCTGGGCCCCCACATTATATGCTTCATGCTTCAAAGAAGGCAGAACCTGAAACGTTTTACTATAAAAATTAATATCTATTTGATAAATAGAGATCTGTCACTGTAATATATACAGTATATGGATCAACACAGATGTCTGCATTTTTGGACTCTCCTTGGAGTAGGGTTGCCAGATCACAAGCATCCCAAACCCTGAGATTTCAGGAGCAGGCCCTAGTGATGGCACCCTCCTACTCCCCAACACCACTCACTCCACCCACCCACCCCACTCACTACTCACTCCCCCAGGTACCTTCCTACCCACCCCACCCCACTCACTCATTCCCCTCACCCCCATCCCACTCACCCCCAACCCAGTAACCCCACTCACTCACTAACTCTCCCAGGTGCTTTCATTCCTTCTTTCCTTGGTGCCCTGCTCTGGGTACTTTCAGGCCATCTTCCTGCTCAACCTTTGAGCCTGGGCTTGCTGGCTCGCTGCTGCTGCTGTCACTGTGGGCAGGCAAGGGTTCGAGGTTGTGGGGCCATGTGGAGCCATGTGACCGGTCACAAGAGCTTTCGTGCAACCCCTCGCTTGCCCAGAGACTGGGCAGAATTTCCCTGAGACCCTGGAAGAACCCCCAAAAGCCAGAGTCTCCTAGTAAAATCCAGAGACCTGGGAACGCTAGCATGGAGGCTCTCATGCTGAGCTCCTACACATCAAATTTTACCACAGCACATATCACATTATTTGATATGAAATGGAGTGCCCCTTGGCTCTCTCTATTCATAGGAAATAGTGCTCTCATTTCTAACCCATTTGCTACCTGGCCAAGTTCAAGGTTCTAGTTTTGGTGTACAAAGCCCTATACAGCTCAGGACCAGGATACCTGAAAGACCGTCTTACCCCTTATATACCCAGTCGATCACTGCGCTCTGCAGCCGATTGCCTCCTGCACATACCATCTTATCAGGAGGTGCGTTCTGCACAATATAGGAAACGGACCTTTAGTGTGGCGGCACCTACCCTGTGGAATTCCCTCCCTTCGAATATTAATCAGGCACCATCTCTGCTATCTTTTTGGCGCCTTTTGAAGACTTTCCTCTTTCAACAAGCCTTTTAAGTTGAGACCTATCCCAGTCTGCATCTGTGTTGGAATTGCTTTTTAAGATGTTTTCTTTAATAATATGTTCTTAACACTTTTTTGTTTTTAAATATGTTTTTAAAGCTTTTAAAAATGTTTTTGTTTCGTTTTAATGTATTTTAAGGTCTTTTTATGATGTTTTAAAGTGTTTTTAGCGTTTCTGTTTGCCGCCCTGGGCTCCTGCTGGGAGGAAGAGTGGGATATAAATCAAATAATAAATAATAAATAAATAACCCCCTAACAGTTTGAGCGGTCTTGAACCATGCTTGCCTGCCTTGAGACATTATACCGCTTTATGCTGCTCACCTCCTAGTCTATGGTGTAACCTTCAGATATGCCTTTCCTGTCTTTGTTCATCGTGATTAGGAACACTGAAGAATTCTTCTTTCAAGAGGAGACGGTGCCCTTGTTTCTAATCTGCTAGATGATTAAACAGCCATGAATCATAGGTTATCGCTGCCTTGAGGTACTCTCTGTGGCACTTTCTCTAAGAGGAAAGGCTTGCATTAACTTCTTCCAGTGTACTTTTTTTCCTTTTATTTTTTTGCAAGCTTAATGTTGACTTGCAGTAACACAGGAATTATAAGAAGGATTTGGTTTTCGTTTCTTTCTTGTCTGTATCTAAGAGAGAATCTCACAACTGCCAAAAAAAAAAAAAACCCTTCACCAGGATGTGGAAATACAATTACATCACTGTGAATTGTGCCACATCAAACTCTGAGCTGTTGTAACTTCTCCTCATAACTAAGCAAAAATCCCTGCAATGTAGTTGAGGATCCCTAGCTGATAGCACTGTAGCTGGAGCCAGCCCTTCAGGCATTTGTCTTGCATACGGGCAGTTAACTGTTAGCTATCTTCCCCTTTTTATAATACATGAATTCCTCTGTGCTGCTGCCTTTTTGTGTTGGTACAGCTTTGAGCAGCAACAAGTCAGGCAGGTAGGGAGAAAATAATAATAATAATAATAACACCAATAACAATAACAACAACAACAATAATAATAATATAATAATAAATTTAATTTATATGTCGCCTATCTGGCCAATGACCACTCTAGGCGACGTACATGAAGAATTAAAATACAATACAATAAAATACAATAATAAAAATAAAACAATACAGCAGCAATAATAATAATGTAGGGTAGAAGGCATTTGTTCATAACAGTTAACCCTCCCCGGAAGTCCCAAAGGCCTGTTGAAAGAGCCAGGTCTTTAAGGCTTTACGAAATGTATTTAGGGAAGAGGCGTGCCGTAGATCTTGTGGGAGGGAGTTCCAAAGAGTGGGGGCCGCCACTGAGAATGCCCTCTCTCTAGTTCCTGCCAATTGAGCTGTTTTTGTCGGCGGGATTGAGAGAAGGCCCTGTGTGGCAGATCGTGTCGGACGGCATTGCAGGCGCTCCTTTAGATAGACTGGGCCGAAACCGTATAGGGATTTAAAGGTTAATACCAACACCTTGAATTGGGCCCGGAAAACAACAGGAAGCCAGTGTAGATCGAACAACACTGGTGTGATGTGATCCCGGCAGCGACTATTTGTAAGTAAACGAGCCGCCGCGTTTTGTATACGTTGTAGTTTCCGGACCGTTTTCAAGGGTTTCATATGGCCTACACACATTGAAAAAAGTACAGGGGGGAGCCACATGGGCTAGCTACATCTGCCACTGCACCAGTGGGACATCTGCATGTCCCAAGCACATAGGGAAAAGGTCTGAGCATGTACCAATGTATGCACATAGAGCTGCCCCACTGCACCCTGGTCCAGCTCTTGCCAGCTTTGAACACATGAATATTGTGGGTGGGGCAATGTGGGGCTAGCCTTCACAGCTTTGCAGCTCCTTTTAACGTGTGTAGTGGCTGCATGCATTCCCTTTCTGTAGCTGTCACCTTGCAGATCTGATAGGCAAGCTCTTCTCAATTAGATTTGGAATCAGGCTCAGCAAATCCAGCTACTTCTCCCATACGTCAGAAGAGTTTTGGAGTTTTCTGCCCCTCAGTGTCAAAATGTTGATTTCTGTCATGCCCTTGATGACCGCATTGGGATGACAACAGGCCCCAAATACGTCCATAACCATCGTCCCCTTGAATTTTACTCTCCTACCTCTTCCCACTTAACTGGCAATAGTGGGCACATGAAGAATTGGGGGCCTCTTTGCAGGATGTTTCTTTCTATTGGTTGCCTTCAATGCTACAACAGGCAGAGACTGTCATTTTGGTAGGACAGCTGAGCAGAAGTGGGTTGCCAAGCAGAGAGGAGCTGCTAAATTAGCTTCCCAGCAGGGGGAGGGAGGATGTCACTGTTGCTTACCAAGAGGGTTGGGGGTGAGGTGGCAGGGAGGTTGGTGTGGCGCAAACACACACACAGAGCCAATCCGGGTGTTCCTGCCGGTGTGTTTGCAGTGCTCCAACCTCCTTGCCCTTTCCTCTCTCCCTCTTGGTAAGCAAGATAACTAGCATAGCAGCTCCACCCCACCTGGCGAGGCACTTCTGCACCCAAACAAGGTGCAGACACTTGATTAACCATCTGAGCCAGAGAACTTTTCCAAGGAAATGGCAATTAATGCATAATGCAGCTAAGCATTACACAGTAGACCAGTTTCTGTTCTGAGCCAGATTAATCTGAACTTTATTGCATTACTTTAACTGATTATAATGGTAGCATTTTTGTCCTGGTTTCTAACATTCTTTTCACACTGCAATGCCTGTTGCGTTAAGGAACGGTGACTTTTTGATGGGTGTAGTGCCATGTCACTCTAAGTATCATTCACACCGCAACGACAAACAACTGACGTTGCTATTGCCTACCCATTATGCACGTGCTCAGTGAAGTTCCTTGTATGCTGAAATACTGACACAATTGTAGCCAGGTTAATTTGCGTGACCTTAATGGGCAAAAAAGCATTGCATGCCAGATACTGCATTGCAGCCTGTCATGTGAGTGGCTGCAGCTCATTCTGGGTTTCAAAGGTTGCAAACAGATTATTTCTGGAATCATTTGTCATGGAAATGAGTGCTAAACTTCCACTATATTTCTCTAGATTTCCAGAAATGGCTTTTATGTTGTATGAGAGATCAAACAACAAATGCAGAAATTATGATGTAAGGAATCTTCGGGACAATGGAATAAAGGGCGGTGTGAGTGCAGCCTTAGTCACTATCACTAGTAGTTTGGGATGGAAGGATCTGTCAGTTTTGGTTCTCTCGGTTTCTCATTTTTCCATTCTTCAATTCAGTTCTCCACATTTCTGCAGAAATTTGCATTTAAAAAAATCCTCCTGAAAATTTTTCCGCATGTAAGTGCAAATTTCTCATAATAAACTCATTTTCATATGCAGTTTTGACAAATATACACATTTTGCAAGCAATTTCTTCTAATATAAAGCTTTGTATGTTATTTTCACTATTTATTTTTATGCACACTTTCCCCTAATACGTGCATTTTTGTAAACATTGCTTGGCTGGAGAGCTGCATTGCAAAATTTGGGTAAGTGTGAGTTTTGAAGGATGGCTGTGTTTTGGTTCTCATATTGTTTCGGAAAATGCAAATTTGACAGATTCTGCTTTAAATGCAAACTGAACTGAATTTCTCTCCCATCCCTACTGATAGCTGAGGACAAAGTGAAGAAATAATGCAAGGGGAAGCCTCTTGGGAGTTATTTGGCCAATGCTATAGATATGCAACTGTCAATTGAGCCAGAAGCAATTGCAGTTCAGCAATTGGTATTGCAGTGTATCAGCCCTGTTGTTCAGGGCCCAGACACTTTTTCCATTATAAACTCCTGCAGTACAGATTGGGAGAGCTTGGCACAGAGACTTCCACTCTTGGAATGCCAACTCTCTCTCTCTCTCTCTCTCTCTCTCTCCCTCTCCCCTTTAAACCCACACATTGTAATTTTTTCCAGATGTTTTTGGGGAATAAACGTTACTTTAACTACTTCATAACTGGATATTTCTTTCCAGCACGTGTGTGGATGAATTTGCATGCAAAACCTGTGACCTTATTGATTAGTTTTTTATATGTCATTTTTAACAGTCAAAGACCTGTGTCATGGGTAACTTACTTCCTCTTCCTCAAATGGAAGCTGAAGTGGCCTGAATGTGATTGGGACTAAGGATGTCTACAAGTTCTCCCAAGCCAGCAGAAGTGTCTTTCTGACTGGAGCAGAAACGCTGTCCTAGCTTTCCAGCAGGTGGGTTGCTGTTACTTACTGAGAATGGAAGGGATGAGGTGACAGGGAGATTGGTGTGGTGCAAATGCACTGGCAAGGGTGTCAGATTGGCTCCGCTGGTGCATTTGCACTTCACTGACCTCCTGGTAAGCAACGACCCATCAACTGGGAGGTTACCATAGTGGCTTTGCCCCCAGCAGGTCACATCCGCACGCCAGACTCAGAAACAAACTTCAAGGGCCCATAAAGCCCATCTTGAACAAGCTTTGGAAGCCTCAACTCTCTTTGCTGGTTTGGATCAAAAAGTGAGAAGATTTCCCACCCTTCCTCTCTCACCTTCTCTACTACCTGTCGCTGTCCCCAAAAGCCATAGTCCACCACCCTAAAAAAAAAAAAATCCTCCCTTCCTACTCCTTAACTTGAAACTGTGAGGGCAGTCCAGGGTAGATAGATCAGCCTGTTTCCATTCCGTGTCCATTTTGTGTACACTCAGTTGTAGTTCTGTTTTGTCTCATTTTTCCATGGATTACGAAAAAGCACAAAAACTGTATGCAAATTTTCCATGCATTGTATGTATTCCTCCTCTGAAGGGCACGTTTCATGTCTGTGTGTTTTAATGCATTTCCCCCTAAAATATACATTTTTGTGTGTATTTTTAAAAAACTGAAGCTGCATCGCAAAATTTGGAGAACTGCCAAATATGATTGATAGCTGTGTTCCAATCCCTGTATAAATACGGAACCAGCGAATTAAATTGCTTCACTTTAAAATATGTACCAAATGAAGTCTTCCACCATTGTTAGGTGGCAAAGATAGCAGCAGGAGAGGGACACAAAAAGATAAAAAAGATTTGCCCTTTCCTCCTCTGCTTTGTCCAATGTGCTGGGTAACCGTGTGGTAGGGCATGGGAAACTATGGTTGTATCCTACATAGTACTAAGTGAGGGCCCCATCAGGGTAGGCATTACTCCTAGGGACTTTCCTCCTTATCTTCCCCCTGTGCCCCTCCAGATCTGTGCTAGGGTTTTCCCCAACTCTCTAGAACAGAACCCTCCAGAACAGATGGTGTGGGGTATGTGCAGGGGGAGGAGAAAAGGAAGTCCTGTTGTGCTAGTGGTAATCCTTACCCAGATGGGACAAATTAGTTGAATACCTCCCAGAGTTTTCCCAAGGGACAGGTAATTTTTCTGAGTGCTTGTATTGGTCAGAAGAAAAAACACCAAGATCTTCCTCCAAAAAAGAAGAAAATCTTGGATAATTTAATTTAAATAGAGTTGAGCTTTGGATGGGGCAGAAATTTTGTTTGGTTCTCATTTTAAAGAATTCTTGCTTCTTGAACTGATATATGAACTGAAATGCAGCTATCCTTTGAAAGTAGAAATTCTCTGAATGTTGCTTTCAGTTCTCCAACAACAACAACAAATGTATATATTAAGTGGAAGCACACAGAAAAGTGCATACATTCATGAAAATAATGTTCAAAAATGCATTTGCAGACTTTTTTTAAAAAATCATAAACTGATGCTGACATGGAGTGAACTGAATTCATGATTGGAAAAATAATCAATTGAGTGATGGTGTTTCTGCTTGCAGTGAAGGCATAATGTCACACAGCAAGGCACAGTGATTTTTGGACTTGGAACAGTGGATTCACACCCTATTAATACCATCGAGTCATTGGGTGACTTTGGGGACTCACTTAGATGAGCCGCATTCACTTTTGTGCAATCTTATTCTCAGTGGCACTGCCGGTTAATGTAGCCTTGATGCCAGCTTCCAAACCTATAAAAGACTTAATGAATCACATTCATCTCCAAGGAATTTTGCAAGGTTAGGATATGTAGCCGAACAGAAGATGTAACTTCCAAAGAGCAGCTACATAATCGTCTACTGCAGAGAGTGTCTTCCACATATTAGTATGCAACAGTTCAATCTTGACATTTTTTTAAAATGGTGCAATGTTCTCTGAAGGCTAGCATATTGGCAAGTGCAGAGAGAACAGTGCAATGAAATAATCTAATGCTTATAAAAAGGGATGTTATTTATCACATTTTGTGCACATTATTTATATCATTTGCTGAAGATCTGTTAAAAAAGCAAACTCACCAGGATTTACTGAATATGCCAGGGTTTTATTCTTTTTGCTTTATTCATGCTAAATTAGATTGGGACAAGCAGAATATTACTATAGAGCAGAGCTTGGAAAAGTTACTTTTTTGAACTACAACTCACATCAGCCCCAGCCAGCATGTGCTGGCTGGGGCTGATGGGAGTTGTAGTTCAAAAAAGTTACTTTTCCGAGCTCTGCTATAGAGGCGTGGAGGTCTTGTACTCAGCTCCGCACCTGCCATAGGCCCACCTTATAGCAATTACCATATGGGCAGATACATCTCATGATAGTGCCTGCCCCAGTGGGGCTGGTGGATTTGTTTTGCTTTTGTTGAGCATGAGTTTCTCAGTGCATCTGAGCTGCTTTGAGGTAGTAGTAGAAAAGTGGGATATAAATTGAATAAATAAATAAGCGGTGAAGACTTTTCTCCATTCCAGAGCCCCAGTCATGCAGGTTTAAAACTGTCTTATTGATTGTGAATAAAACAATATTATTTAATGGTACTAGACTCCCTTGAAATGTCACGATCTTTGGTTTTTGAAGTAACTAATGCTGGTAGGTATGGAACTTATTGACAGATTTGTATTCTGCTCTTGGAAGGCATGCCGTAAATTAGCTTTTGGAAAGGGATTTTAGTTTGGATTTTAAAAAATAGATATAAAGCTGCACCTGGAACCAAAAGGTATATTTTTAGCTTATTAATTAGAAAGAATTAATTGGAAGAATTGGAAGAAAATTGTGTTCCATTTATTGGCAGTGACAAAACTGTTAATAGCCAAATGAAAATACGGTAAACAGATGATCCTCCCATACATTTGGTATGTTATGATTTGGTACATTGCTAACTTAATAAAATTATCCTTTATTAGCATATATATAGAAGGCATAATTAACAATTTAAATGTCTGAAATGATTGGAATATGTCCTTAATATTCCTACTGCGTCACATCCTGGCTGTGCTTGGATGTCAGATTTATCGTAATGGAAACAAACTGCAGGGAGCCTTGAGCTCATACCTTTCACTTTTGTTTTTCATTAGCCATAGTTTAGCATTACATCGGAACCCTATTAACTGCAGCTAGATCTTAACTATGGTTTCTTGAAATATATCCACACAGCTCCACTATGCTAAGCTCTGCCACCACCAATCTCTAGTCATAGTCTTCTGCTGAACTGGGCTACCTATGACTACCTCCAAGTCACCTTCCAGCTCTTGCTCAGGCAAGTGGTTCTTATGCTCATGGCTTTCTATTCCCACTCCTGCAATCTCCCCTGCTGTTCCTTTACCTGCCTGTTGCTTGCTGTGCCCTGCCTAGTTCCTTTGCTCCTGCGCTCTTGGCCCTCTAGCACTCATTGAGATCTTCAACTTCCCCAGAAGAATATATGATACGTGCTGTATTTTCTTCATTACTTATTACCCTTCCTCCCAAAGGTGCCCAGGGTAGAAAACAACAAACTAGCAAAATAATATAATTAAAATCATTTATATAAATATAATTAAAGTATAATTAAAAACACATTTAAATCATTGATTCTGCTAAGCACTGAACACCTGTCAAGCCTCCCATTCCTCCTCCAGTAAATTGTTGTATTGTGGTATTGTTTGCACTGTGGCACTAAGCCAGCCTTCCCCAACCTTAGGTCCCCAGATGTACTGTAGTTAGATCACAACTCCCATCATTCCTGACTATTGGGCATATTGGCTGGGGCTGCTGCGAGCTGGAGTCCAACAACATCTGGGGCCTCAAGGGCTGGGCAGACTGCTCTTAACCATTACTGCATGGGAGGAGTCAATGCAAAGACAGATACCATGATGCTCCCTCAATAAGGTGGAGAAATCGAAAACGAGGTATGTGGAAGCCAAAGAGACAGAAAGAAAAGGAAGGTGTGAAGAAAAGGGGGGGTGCGAGTGAGCGAGGAATACACAGCTTGAAGTGAGCTGAAAGTTATGTTTGACTGCATACACAGTAAGAGAGAGCAGTCCCTGGTTGGCTCCATAATTTGGCAAGCCTATATCTAAATTACTCCAACTAATGGTGGCAAAAATTTTCACCCACTAACTTGTCCCCTGGTATGTATTTCTGAAACCACAGCATAAGAATAGGTTTTAGCTCTGGCTACAAATTTGCTCAGGCTGCCTTGGCTGCTTTCAGGCCATCCGCTGCTGAGCAAGAGAAAGTTTGCAATGGAGAGGTTTTACATTTGAAGGGGGGCAAAGGCAAAGCAACAGAAAAGGATACTTAATATGTCAATTTCAGTTTCTCATTCAGTTCTCTACATTTCCACATCAGTTTATGATTTAAAAAAATATCCATATGAAAATTCATCTGCATTTTAGTGTGAATTTATCCTAATGCACACTGCTCTCACTAATATGTACTTTTAAGCATACTTTACCTTAGTATATGCATTTTTGTCCACATTACTTGGCTTACTTGCCTGGAGAACTACTGTATATTGCAAAATCTGGAAAAGTGCAAATTTGCAAAGATGGCTGTGTTTCCATTCATGTATTGTTTTGAAAAGTGTGAATTTGGTAGGTTCATCATTAAATGTAAACTGAACTGAATTTCTTCGCCATCTCTTACCTGTTGTAAACAAAGCCTACTCATTTCAACACTAAGGTTGTGATGTTAGATTCCTCAAGTCTCCTATAGCTTATTTATGCAATGCTTTTTGAAGAGAAAACTTAATACTGCTTAGAGAGTTTTAATTTTTGTACAACCCCCTGCTGCTAATCAGAATATATTTAGATGCAGGACTGGAAGTTTTTAAAATAAAGGATATTAAAAGATGACATCTAGCTTTTTATTTTTTTAATGTAGCAGGGAAATGCCATTGTGTTTTAATGATCTAACAGGATGATCACACAGATGGTTCTGCTGGGCCCATCTGACAATATGAACTGCAGGGTTTTTTTTGGTAGTTTCCTGTATTTCCTGTTGAACCTCCAAAGAAAAAAAAGTATTGGGTCTTACAAGTAAACACAGAGCTGAAGATTTCTACATTTCATTTCTTATATTGCTCTGAACAAAAATGTATTATTATTATTAATAATCATCAAATTTATATCCCACCTTTCCTCCCAAAGGAGCCCAGGGCAGCAAACACACCAACAATAAAACAATTAAAACATCTAAAAACAATTCCAATAAAGATGCAAGCTGGGAAAGATCTCTACTTAAAAGGCTCATTGGAAGAGGAAGGTCTTCAGTAGGTGCCAAAAAGACAAGAAAGCGTCTGTCTAATATTTAATAATTAATTAAGATTGTTAACCTGCCTCTTCATGGCTTGAGGCAGCTTATGACATATAATCATCAACCTTCATTAAACATTTAATAAAACCAATACCCAGTGCACAAACATGAAACATATACATGCAGGCATTAATAGCAGTAAGTCACTAGTATGTTGTTTGCTCTGACTTTTGATATGCTTCTGAATTAACTGTAAATTGTTCTCACAGTGGCCAACCAGATGCCTTTGGGCAACCTACAAGAAAGACATCAGGGAAGGGTGTGTGAGAGAGCACTCTCACTCTGGTAACATCATTACCCATTTGGATAGCTGTGACGTGTTGTATGGGATGGGGAGAGCTCCCTTAAGAGATTATTCAGAAACTAAAGTTAATACAAAACATAACTGCTAGATTGCCAACTGAGATTGGGCACGTGGAACCTATCTGCCAGCTTTAAAACAACTCTACCAGCTCTTGGTCCAGTGTAGGGAACATTTCAAGGTATTGGTCTTTCAAACTTTATGTAAGCTGCTTAGAGATCTGTACATTAAGTGGTATGTAAGACGTCTTACCAGTTACATAAAATAATTAATACACTTTTTAACCCCTAAATGTCTTGGGACTAGTTCTACCTTAAGAATGGCCTCTTCCCATTTGGTTCTTTCCTTGGATGTGCATGTTCAGGTTCCCCCTGTCATCGGAATTCAGGTGGGTGTGGACTGTTGAGAGAACCTTCCAGTTATGGCACTCAAGATCAGAACTCTTTCCACAAGGGGGCTCACCGAGCTGCAGGCTTGATGCCTTACTGACATCTCACTCATTCCTTGCTGAAATATGAGAGGCCCCCATTCCGAGGGCTTTTGAAGATGCACCTGTTTACTTACACTGTTCGTGTAATTGGTTTTCATATTTTGTAAACCACTTAGATTCCTATTTTGGCATTAAGCAATATATTTAATAATAGTAATGAAAGGAAATGGACTGCCTTCAAGTCGATCCCAATTTATGGGGACCCTATGAATAGGGTTTTCATGGTAATCGGTATTCAGAGGTGGTTTACCGTTGCCTCCTTCTGAGGCTGAGAGGCAGTGACTGGCCCAAGGTCAACCAGTGAGCTTCATGGCTGTGTGGGGATTTGAACTCTGGTCTCCCAGGTCATAGTCCAACACCTTAACCACTACACCACACTGGCTCTCTAATAATAGTAACATCATCATCATCATCATAAGATGTTTCTTATTTATCAAGGTTTTTTATCTGCCGATTGTTCTTGTTTGGTTTAAGCTCTGCTTCTCCACCTGGGTCATATCGTTTTACTGCTGCTCTGTTTTTATCTTGATGTTTTTAGGTGTTACTGTTGTTTTAAATGATGATAGGCTCTGAGGGGCTTTTTCCAGACAAATGAAAATAGAAATCTTTTAAATAAATAAATGCACTCATGAGGGATCAGGGGCTACAGTGGAAGTATATGGACATAAGGGTGTCAGAACAGGTATTGCCATATGAACGCACACTGTCAAAAATTGTTGTTGATAAAACACTGCTCCTTAGTCTACTGCAAGCTTAGTTGACCACCTTCTAAAATATAGCAGGTCCTGTGTATAGCCAAGACCTCTGAGAAATATAAACGTTTACACCCTTGAATTCTTCCCTCTGTACCAAGTATAAATGTTTGCAGAATTTGGACCTGTATAGATAAGCACATGTGTTCTTTGGGTGGTAGCAGCATTTCTTAGTTCAGATACTTGTGCATCTGTCCTACCAAAGAACTCATGTCGATATTAAACATTATTGCAGTCCAAATCCAGGCAGATCTCGGCCTCTCTTTTTGGTGTGTGTGTAGCTATTCCCCCTATCTGTGGGTGGGCTTGGCACCCAGCCACTAACAGATGGGCATTTGTGTAAGCATCAGCTGTGGATGTGTTGGGCACAATTCCCAAGTGAAAGCGTTTTCAAAATGTCCTGATCCTTCAGCTCCCACCGCTAAGGTAAAAAGCGATGTGTTATTGCTAATCCATCTCTGAGTAGGATTAACATTTGAACATTAGAAAGAGCCGTTGCCAGTGTTACATAAATGGAGCTCAGCGGACTCAGATTCAAGAAATAACCAAAATGAGTGGCACATAGTTCTGAGCATGGAACAGCAGCTAAATTTCGTGGGATTGGTTTATGTGCACATAGCTGCATAGGATTACAGCCTCCAAGGGCCAAAACTGAATTGTTAATTCTGTGTTTGCATTTAACATGGTGCAAGCACTGGGATGGATGCATGACCTCCCCCCCCCCATGATACAATCCCAACAAAAAATGCCCTCTGAAGCTGCTACTTGCCATTTGGTGATAGCTTTCCTCCTTGGGCAAATAAAATATTCAGGGGCAGATTGTGGCACAGAAGAAAGGTTAAACCTGTTTCTGATACATTCCTAATCGTACTCCCCCACCCCACCCCACCCCACTTTTGCAGGAAAAACCAGATACATGAAATGGAATTGCACCATTAACGTAGCCTCTGTTTTAGCCCAAACAGATTATTAGAATCATCAGGCCAGTGCATGTAATCAATTATTCCCTTGCAATGGGCTAGGGGTGGCAATGGCAATGCTGCTGGCAGACTTCTGACCTGGCTGGCATCACATGAAGTTGTTGATTGTAGGGACTGCCATCTCCAGAAAGGAGTAGATACATTGGGTAGGTACTATGATTTGAATGAGCACCATAACTCAAAAAAAGAGCTGCCAGGATTGCAAAAATTGCAGTTGGAGCAGATGAGAGGGGGCATGCAAAGGAAAGGAGAAGCCCTGTTACAAAAGCCGATGCCTTTTGGATCTCACTGTGGGTAATGAGCTTGTGACATCCTTCCCTGGCACCACCTGTGAAGCTCTCACTTTGTGGCTACCAGCAGACAGGAACGTCAGGTTTATTCTTACCCTTTACAGCACTAGCACCGATCTCAAAAGATCCCACTGCTAGGCAGCACCACCCGACACTCTGTAACCCTTTTAGCCAACAGACTTGTGCCTAGTCTCTGCCTGGCTATTCCAATACCTTGTGTCAATGGGTATAGGTAATTTATAAACCCCCCTGCAGCCCCTTAACTCTGAAGCATACAGCCCTGGGTTTCTCTGTGGGACTGGATACACTTTCCTCCGATCCGCCGCTGCCGCCATTCAATACAAACTGTTCAGCCTTGGTTACTTTGCTATCCCCCCTGGTATGTCTATCCCAGCTGAAGGAATCAGGCTTTTATTTAACCAAGAAATATTTATTAAGATTTAGAAATAACAAGATTACTTAATTACTTTGTTGACAAGCTTATGGTTTCATATATGTTCTGACATGTACTTTACTTCTCATTAATTGCCTCAGAACTCCGACTCACTCTCAACAACAACAACCTCGAAACACCACCAAAACCTCTCTTTTACCTCTTTAAACCTCCAACATCCACCTCCCTGATTCAACTGTCATTCTTCCATTTATACTCCCAGCCATTCAAACGCTCAGCCAGTCATCCAGCATTCTACTGCTCATGTACTCCCCCTCCTCTTTCACTCCACTTACCATATGTCTTCTATATAACCAGCACTTAACATATTTACAATATAAGCAGGAACATCACATTCCCCCCCTTAAAATAACAGCAAAGTATTATTCCTGCTCTAGGATTCATACGACGCGTTAATAATAAAAAACAAGTCTCTTAAGGGAAAATGTCTTTTCACACCCACGTCTGGGTCACATCACTGCAGTCCCGGCCACCTGCCTTGAAAGTCCATCAGCCAATACATTGTCCTTGCCTTTTATGAACTTAAAGTCCACCTGGTATTCTTGTAAAGCCCAGGACCACCTCTGCAACATGGTGTTATTATTTCTCATAGTCTCTAACCATAGTAATGCTCGATGATCCGTTTTCACTGTAAATCTTCGTCCCCACACATATGGGTGCAACTTGCTCAGTCCCCACATGACCGCTAGGCATTCCTTTTGGACTGACGAATAGTTCTTCTCCCGCGATGTCAGCTTGCGACTAAGATACGCCACTGGATGTCTGGTGCCTCGCCTCTCTTGCAGCAAGACGACTCCAAGCGCTAGGTCCGACGCATCCGTAGCCACGATAAATGGCTGCTCAAAATCTGGTGCTATCAATACAGGCTCTTGGCACAAGGCTTGCTTTAGAAGGTCAAAAGCCTTTTGACATTCATCCGTCCACACCACACACTCAGCACACTTTTTTATTGTTAGCTCATGCAAAGGGGGTTGCTATTTCCCCAAAATCTTTTATAAATTTACGGTAGAAACCAGCCACACCTAAAAATGCCCTAACTTGCTTTTTAGTTAAGGGGATGGGCCACGATTGTATTGCCTCAACTTTGCTCCATAAGGGGGTTATTTTCCCACTCCCCACCTTATGTCCTAAATAGATCACTTCATTCAAACCAAACTGGCATTTCTTGGCTTTTATAGTTAGCCCTGCTTTCTCAAATGCCTGTAACACTGTTGTCAGGTGTTGGACATGCTCAGGCACTGACTTGCTGAAAATGGCCACGTCATCTATATAGGCCACAGCAAAGTCTGACATGCCTCGCAACACAGTGTTGATTAGTCTCTGAAAAGAACTTGGTGAGTTCCTTAGTCCCATGGGTAAAGTCACAAACGCATATAACCCATCTGGTGTACTGAAGGCAGTTTTGGCTCTGGATTGCTCGTCTTAATTCCATCTGCCAAAATCCTTTACAGAGATCTAGTGTAGAGATAATGGTTGCTGCTCCCAATAGCTCTAACATTGCATCCACGCTAGGCATAGGATACACATCTGGGACAGTAATTTTATTGATTAATCGATAATCAATACAAAACCTCGTGGTTCCATCTTTTTTCGGAACCAGTACAATACTTGAGGCCCAGGGACTGATGGATTCCCTGATCATCCCTAGTTCCAACATGTCTTCAACCTCCTTTCTAATTTCATTCAAAACTTTCCCATTCACACGGTACGGAACAGATCTGATTGGGGCATGATTTCCAGTATCAGTTGAATGTCTGGCTATACTGGTTCTGCCAGGTTTGTTGTTGAAGAGATCCCCATAATTTTTTAAAACTCTTAGAATCTCTTTCTTGACTTCTTCCTCCACCTCCTCCGACCATTCCAATCGATCTACCCCTCCTTCTGCTTTGCTTTCCTGTACCAAATCTGGAAGTTTGGGACCACTATCCTCAGGGAACAAGGTGACCTGTAAAACTTTGACATCCCTGGTATGATATGGTTTGAGCATATTCACATGCACCACCTTCTGTTTGACTGGTTCACATTAATTCTCTCTCTCAGCAGGCATCCACAGTCTGTACAATATCCCATTCTCACACACAATTTGATCCCTCAGATTGTCAGTAAAGGGAATCCTTTGCGTAAGGGCTTGGTCCTTCATTTGCTTCAAACTTTCATCCTTACTCAGCTCTTCTCTGAACTGCTGTGCCTCTGCAGTAGAGACCATTCAAAACAGTGTGTCTCTCTCAGCAGGCCTGCTAGGGGTTGCTATGGCGACCTCAGTCTCAACCACAGATTCTACCCTGTTTTGTTCAGAGCTGGCTAAAATGGCTTCTGCTCCTTTGTTCATTTGGCTTTGGGTCACAACATATATTTTTCCTTGTGCCCCCATAACATCTCTTCCCAGTATCACTGGTTCTTGTTGTTGGGCATTAATACCCACTTTACAGATCTCCTCTTTTCCTCTCCACTTTAATTTTATCAGGGCCATGGGTATGCTTTCTGGTTCACCCCTCACTCCTTGGATTGTCACTGTTTCCTGAGGTAATATTTCCTCAGATTTTATCAAATCTGGCCTCAGTAACGTCTGAGCGGCACCAGTACCCAGCAATGCCCAATAATTTGCCCCTTCCACACTCACTTCTTCCCTCAGACTCGAATCAAAGTCTTGTACATTTGTCCAGTTTATCTGGCAGAACTGAACTTCCTTTGTTTCTAACTCCCTTGGTTATGTTTTCACTGCCCTTCCCTGAGCAGGATTACCAATGGTGTTAGCAACCTCACATTGGAAACGTAGGTGCCCCGGTCTACCACATTTATAACATAGTTTCTCCTCCATTTTGGGGTACACATCCACTCTGGGTTGTCCTGTGACCTTCAGATTTTATTGGAGGGCTCATTCGCTGTGGTACCACTGCCACCATTATATGGTCTGAGTTTAAACTCTCTTGATGTTTTTCCCACCCAGCCAGTTCTATTTGAGGCAAAGTGATCTGCCAACTCTGCTGCCTCTTGAACAGATTTAGGGGAACGATCTTTGACAAGGAGCCTTATTTTTGGTGGTAACTGATGGTATAATTGATCCAGTATCATGAGGCTTTTCACCTCTTCTACTGAATGAGCTTTGGCACTTCCCATCCACTTTCCAAATATGTCCACCAATTTTGCTCCCAATTCAACAAAAGACCTCCCTGCCTGGATCTGGCAGTTTCGAAATAACTTTCTGAAATAGTCTGGTCCCAGTCTGAATCTTTTGTACACTGCCTCTTTAAATTCAGCATATGTGACGGGCCTGTCTGAGGGGAAATATTGGTATACCTCTGCCAATTCCCCTTTGATCAAATTTGATAAATATTGCATTTATTTATCCTCCGGTAGCCCCCACATCTGAGCTGCCTTTTTGAAGGTGTTGAGGTAAATCTGTGGGTCTTGTCCAGGTTCAAACACTGCAGAATCTTTTGGTGTAATCTTTATTTTTGTTTCATTGTTGTCTTTCCTTGTTTCATCAGAATGAAACTTCTCTCTTTCAAATTTTAATTTTTCAATCTCCAACATTCGCTGCTTTTCCTTCTCCTCAGCCTCCATTCTCATCCTTTCAATCTCTAACTCACGTTGCTTTTCCTTCTCCTCTACCTCCATTCTCAATTTCACCATTGCAATCTCTCTATCCTTATCTTTTTCCTTAGCTTACCTTCTTACCTTCTCTCTTAAATACTCTATATAAGCAGGATTGCTTGAGTACCCTTCTGGGTTCTCTTCTCTGACAGGTTGTTTGTGTTGGATTGATGTAAATGTTATCAATGCTACCCACAATTCATCTACCCCTTTACCCTCATGAGGTAAATTGAACGTTACGCATTTCTCCACCAGCTCCTCTTTTTTCATTTTTATATATTCAGCCATGTTTTTAGGAGTTCACTCACACTTTGCCACACACTCTTTGCCAGTCAGTCTCACAAGTAATCTTTATTTGTTATTTCCTTTTGCCACACCACTATTAGGGACTCTCTGTTGTTCGTATCCCACCGCTACAGCCACCACATATGATGTTTTTTAAATGAAACAGTGGTATACAAATGTATTTATAAATAAAATAAATAAAATTTGAGCTGGACCCTCCCCCAGTCCTTGGTTCAACTTTACCAAGTGGCAAGAGCAGTCAGGTAGGAAGCTACCATTTTGAGACAAGCCCTGCTGTATCATTGCTCTTGGGGCACTGTGGAAGCATCAAAATGGACGGTGGTTAGCAGGCAGCTGCTACAGACACTGCTACCCTTCTGGTGTCACCACTGCTGTTGGAACGGCCAGTGGGTGAAGGTGGCTAGGCTAAGGTGCAGATCTACTGGATAGCACTTTGCAGGGGGTGACCCTTCCCACCTGGACCTGCTCTGTGGGCCAGTACAAACAGAAACAAAAATCTCACTATGCAGTGTGCCCTTGCTCTCTGTCTCTTGAGGATATAGCCTATAGCCACAACCACACCAGACATTTTTTCCACTTTAAACAGTCATGGCTTTCCCCAAAGAATCTTGGGAAGTGTAGTTTGTGAAGGGTGCTGAGAGTTGTTAGGAGACCATTATTCCCCTCACAGAGCTGCAGTTCCCAGAATTCTGTGGGAAAAGTGGCTAACTGTTAAACCACTCTGGCCATTGGAGCTCTGTCAGGGGGATAGGAGCCTCCTAATAACTCTCGGGATGATTCAGGTTGTTGCACCATATTGCTCCAGGTCCGTCTCTCCCTAGATTTCTTCACACATTTTGATATCTAGGTAAACTCATTTTTAAAAGAAGGCTTTGCATAAGAACATAAGAAGAGTCCTGCTGGATCAGGCCAAAGGACCATGTAGACCAGCATCTCGTTCTCCAAGTGGCCAACCAGATGCCCATGGGAAACCCACAAGCAGGACCTGAATGCAACAGGATTATCTTCACTTTTGTGGCTAGTAGCCATTGATAACCTTATCCTCCGTGGATTTGTCTGAATTTCATTTAAAGCCATCCAAGTTGGTGGCCATCACTGCTTCTTGCAGGAGTGAATTCCATAGTTTAACTATGCGCTTTATATGATTACTTTTTAGATGGCATCTGGTCCACTCTGCTTCGAAGATCCAAGATTTGTCTCCACTTCCAGGCCACACAGATAATCTTCAGATTCTTATCCTGTCCTGATAATGGGAAGCATGATTTCTAAAAGAGAGTGGCAGGTGCCACTGCAGTTCCCAGAACCACAAGTGCTGTGACTGAAGCTGCATATTCCAAAAATAGACCTAGACAATGCTGTGCACTTTGGGCTCACCTGCATGTTAGGCCTTCATCTCCAAGGATGATGGTTTTACTCCTCAGTTGTTTATCAGAGCAGCGGCCTTTTCATCATGTTTATTTAGAAAAGTGCAGTGGACATTTATGATGGCCTGGTGAGAATGCAGCAATAACAGTGCTCATGGCCTGGCACCAACTTTAATGTTTTCTCTTTTGGTTTATAGTTATGTAAACCCCATGCCCTGGTAGCTAGCCTTTTTGGCAGAACCACAAGTAGAGGAGGGGAAGGAACTTCAAAGCATGCCCAGAATTTGGATCTTTCCCCTCATTTTCTTCTTTAGTCATTCATTTATATTTATAAGGCTGTTTTTTGACCAAGGCCTCCAAGGAGCCTTGCAAAACACATAAAATACAAGCCAACAATAAAGCTCCATAAACAGTACTGTAATAAAGTGTTAAATATTAATAATATTTAAGGACAAGCAGCAGAGCAAGAACAAAGCATCACATCGGAAGCTTGTTGGAATTATAATAATAGCAGGTTTTACAGACAGAAGAGCAACCTGTTGTGTGGGAGCCATAGAAACCTCCAAGGGGAGAGAATTCCTAACCTGGACACTACAGCTGAAGAGGTCCTGTTCTGTGTCACCACCAACTTTACTTATTTATTTCTTGAAAAATGTATATACCACTTTTCACTGTGGTGAAGGATTATCAAACCAGTTCGTATGATGAAACCATAATACAATATACCAAGTCTAGGGAAGGGCTGTAGCTCAGTGGTAGAGAATCTGGTTTACATACAGAAGGTCCAATCCCTGGCATCTCCAGGTAGGGATGGGAGACAATCCCAGAGAGCTGCTGTCAGCTAGTGCGGACAATACTGAGCTAGATGGACCAATGGTTTGAGATGGTATAAGGCAGCTTCCTATGAGGGCCACATTCCCTTCTGGGAAACTTTCCTGGGGGCACATGCCAATGGTGGGTGGGGACAGTGATAAAAGTGTGCAGAATGAATGACTATAAATTTTCCATTTGTACAATAGGCTTCTACACACACCCTTCTATCCTCCATCCAGGAAGGCAAGAAGCATTAGCAGAGTTCATGGGTACTTTCCAGCCTTTCAAATCAATAAAGTCAGATCAAGATCAGACAATATAAAGTCAAGATGAACACCAGGAACCAGCATAAATGGTCAAGTGAATGTTTTGGTAAACAGATAATGCACCTCTGGAACATGAAGCAAGGCCTATTCTGATTACCTAAATAGGTAGACAGGCTCATATTAGAGAAATTGATCCTTAACATACTGTGGCTCCAAACCAAATAGGTTTATTTTTTGTGTGTACTGAGAACTCCTGTAAAGTAGACCAGCTAGGATTGGGTGAGCAATGTGTATAGGAAAGGGGTAGCAATCAGCAGCAGCAGCATCTTCTTCTCAATCAATCAATCAAGTTTCTATCTCATCCTTCCTCCTAGATGGAGCCCAGGGCAGCAAACAAGGGACAAAACACTAAAAACATCTTAAATCATCTTAAAAACAAAACATTTTTTTAAAAAAAATTAAAACATCTTAACAGATATATGGTCTGCCTAGTAAATGTCGCAAGACGGCACCCTAAGAGTCGGAAACGACTCGCACTACAAGTGCGGGGACACCTTTACCTTTTTAACCATGAAAGGGGGAATTGTGGGGTTAAGCATACTAGCACCACCCACTCCCCATTGCCCCTTTTGTTGCCCTCTATGAGTTGTAGGGTAGGCATCAGAAGTAGCTTGTCTCCAGTCTAACAGAGGGTCCTCACATGTTTTGAAACCCTTACTCTCCAGAGCTCTTAAGTGCATGACTCACCATCGGTACAGGGGGGTCCCTGATTCACAAGTTTACCCTCCAACTCATGGAGGATAAGAATGGCTATGGAGGTGGAGCTAGCACTTTCATCTCCACAATCCTTTTCACATGTCTGTTGAACTGTCTGAGTTCTATCTAACTTAATCAGACCCATTGAAATGAATGGACATGACCAAATTAAGTCCAATAATTGCAATGAGTCTGCTTTCAGTATGACTTCGTTGGCTACATTCGTTAATGTGAATGCCTGAAAAGCGCTAAGGAGATATGCTTTCATGGTCAGGTTTATTTTCAAGCTAACGGTTAGTTAACTCATCAGCTGATGGGAAAAGATAGAGGCCAGGATGGCTGAGATGCTTGACAAATGTTGGAAACATCCCCCCATTAACTTTAACAGCATGCTCTCAGATACCAAAATGATGGGTGTTACCTAAAATAAATGACAGCCACAGGCTACTTTGTTACTTGACAGTGATGACTAGCTCTGATGCCCCTCACTATATTTCTGAAACAAAGTATTTGGGAATGATTTTAAAATTCAACATTTTTGATTTTCAGAATGTATTTTTCCAAGCACGTAATTTGGATGCAAAAACAAAACAGCACATCCAAAATGCAAGTGTGGATTTCAGAACAAAATAACACAAGCGCTCGTAATACATACAGCACATCTTTGTGAGCAAGTCAACATAAAATATATGTTTGATATGGGATGATGCTTCATGGTTAACTACCTTGTATTTCAATGCTACAGTTGGTCTGGTTCAGACGTGGCAATCTTGAATCAGTTCCTGGTTTCATAACCTGATTTGTAAGCAGTGATTAAACTGCATTTTCTTGTTTCTGGAATCTGATTGATTCTCGTCTATGAATGCTTATGGCATAAAAATGTGTTAGTCTTTAAAGGTCCCACAAGATTCATTCTTGTTTTTGCTACAACACTGAGGTGACCCTCCCACCAATCTGTTGGCTGAAGGGGATTAGGAATGAACAAAGGTGTCTCTCTGAGGGAAAGGAGGCCATACCTACCATGGAGAAGGCCTCACTATGCCCATTGACAACTCTGTGGGCATAGATCTACAGCTGGCTGTGTTCCCACTGGGAATAGCCAGCTTTAGGCCCTAAAAGTGGGTGTTCTAGGAGCGGGGGGCAGGATGAAGGTGGCCTTGAATTCACTGGATCAAAAGTCTCTCTGCTTGGAACTTTCTCTAGGTTAATCCCTTCCATTTAGGTACAAACGTAAGGAATTTGAAGTCTCCAGTGCTGTCTCTGGGTAGATAAATTGGAGCTGACAGGGGACCTAGTAACCCTGACCGCTCTCTTCTGGTTAGCAGCTGAGGAGAATTTCTGCTTTAGTTTGACAGAGCTGTGATACTGCAGACCTGCCTTTTTTGGAGAGAGTATGTGTGTGTGTGTGTGAGAGAGAGAGAGACAGAGACAGAGCAGTTTCTTTGGATTTCATTAAAAGAATTCAAAACTTGGCAGGCTCTTTTTCCTTTATTCTCTTTCGTGCATGTAGTCTGTGTGTGAGATGACTTCAGACGCTGAAACTGCTGAAGTAAGATGATAAACCAGAGTGACTTTTTCAGTAATTTCTTTTTCATGTTGTCATCTACACTTACGTTACATGTTGTACATTATTGTTAGACATTCTGCAAGCCCTGGTTTGAAAGTCTGTGTGAAATGAGATGTGACAGGCCTACCAAGGCCACATCCACACTATACATTTAAAGCACTATTGTCCAATGTTAACAGTCATGGCTTCTCCCCAAAGAATCGTGGGAACTGTAGTTTGTGAAGGGTGCTGAGAGTTGTTAGGAGGCCCTTATTCTCCCTCACAGAGCTACAATTCTTGGAGTTCACTGGGAACAGAGGTTGCTTGATATCACCACTCTGGGAACTGTAGCTGTGTGAGGGGAATAGGGGTCTCCTAACAACTCTCATTGCCCATAGCAATCTTGATGCCCCATCCACATCTACTGTAGTCCCCAATGAGGTGTCCAGTGCAACATCTGCTGCAACTTCTTGGAATCGGTTTCAGTTGATGTGGCCTGATGACATCGACAAGGTGCTTGTAATGATGCTGCCAGCAATGTCTCCTCTCCACCCTTGCCTTTCTTGGTTTATTAAAGCTTGCCAAGGGGGTAGGGCTGAGTGGATCCAAGGTGTGGTCAATATGTCTTTGTGAGAGGGAGTAGTCCCAGCCACCCTGAAAGAGGCAGTGATCCAACTGCTCCTGAAAAATCCCACCCTGGACACATTATTACCTAGTTGCAAATATCCCCTTTTTAGGGAAGGTGATTGAGAGGACTGTGGCAAAGCAATTGCAAGAACTCTTGGATGAAACAGATTATCTTGACCCATTCCAATCTGGGTTCAGACCTGGTTATGGGACTGAATTGGCCTTGGTTGCTCTGATGGATGATCTTAATTGGGAGAAGGGCAGCAGGAATGCAACCCTGTTGTTCTTACTTGATCTCTCAGTGGCTTTTGATACCATTGACCATGGTATCCTTCTGAGCCAACTTGGTGAGATGGGTATTGGAGGCACCAATACAGTGGTTCTGATCCTACCTCCAGGATTGATTTCAGAGAATAGCATTGGGTGATTGTCTTTCGGCCCCCTGGCAGTTGTGGTGTGGGGTGCCTCAGGGTACCATCTTGTCCCCCATGCTGTTTAATGTCTGTATGAAGCCCCTGGGAGTGGTCATCAGGAGATTTGGAGTGAGGTGTCGGCAATATGCTGATGATACCCAGATCTATGTCTCTGTAACATCTGAACTGAGAGAGCCATGGACCAGTGCCTGGACTCGGTGGTGGGCTAGATGAGGGCCAGTAAACTGAGTCTGAATCCTAGCAAGATGGAGGTGCTCTGGGTTAGTGGTTTCCGAGTTTGGATAGTTGGTCAATTGCGTGCTTTGGATGGGGTTGTACTTCTTTTGAAACAGCAGGTTTGTAGTCTGGGGGTGCTCCTAAGACAGATTAGACAGGTAGATGAGGCCATTTCTGGACCAGGATAGCCTGACCACTGTTGTCCAGGTACTGGTAACCTCCAGGCTACATTACTGTAATGTGCTATATGTGAGGCTGCCCTTGAGATTGGTCCGGAAGCTGCAGCTGGTGCAAAATGTAATGACATAAGTGCTCACTGGGGCAGGGTATTGCCAACATGTTACTCTGCTACTGAAAGAATTGCACTGGCTGCCCATAAGCTACTGGGCTAAATTCCAGGTTCTGGGATTGGTGTACGAAGCCCTACACAGCTTGAGACTAGGATACCTAAATGATTGTCTTACACGTTATATACCCAGTCGATGTTCTGCCAATGAGGGCCTCCTGTTTGTTACCATCTAATCAGGAGGTCCATTCCGCACAGCATAGGAAGCAGACCTTTAGTGTTGTTGCACCTACCCTTTGGAATTCCCTCCCCTTAAATATTTGAAAGGCACCATCTCTGTTATCTTTTTGGTGCCTACTGAAGACCTTCCTCTTTCAACAAGCATTTTAAGTAGTGGCCTTATCCCAGTCTGCGTCTATGTTGCAATTGCTTTTTTAGATTAAAGCTTTTTGAAAAAGATTTTTTTAAGGATGTTTTGTTTTAATATGTTTAAAATCTTTTGTTTTTAACATGTTTTAGAGTGTTTTTCGTGTTTTTGTTTGCCGCCCTGGGCTCCTTCTAGGAGGAAGGGCGGGATATAAATTTTAAAAGTAAATAAATATGAGTGAGACAGACCTGTGGGTGTCTGCCCTGCCATATCTGGCAGGAAGATACCATTGCCCAGTTAGAGCATATGGGAGGTGAGAGGGAGGGGACCCCGTGGGCACAAGGGAAAGCTTCTGGGCACTCATGTCTTCCTGCAGGAGCCATGTTGGTAATCCCTTCTGAGCTAGACAGACAAATAGTCCAACCTGGTATGACAGCCTTTCTTATGTTCCTTGGTCCTGAGCTATGACAAAATGGTGGAGATCCAGTATGGACACTTCCCGATGTCGGTGTCCCTAGTGATGGTAATCACATAAACCCATGTGCAAAACAAAGGTACCTTGGGAAAGGGATGTGGCTCAATGGTAGAATACAAGTTTTGCATGTACCTCCAAGTAGGGCTGGTAGAGAACCCTGTCTGAAATCCTGGGCGGCCCCTACCAGTTAGTGTAGTGTAGGTAGTGTATGAGGCTAGATGGACTTATGGTCTGACTCAGTATAAGGCAGCTTCTTATATTCCTGTGTTCCCAAGATATATATGCAGTGTCAGGGGTTTGGAGCTACTGCTGTTGATAGTTTTGCTATTCCTGCTAAACATAGTAGACATCTGAACTGCCTTTGCCTGACAAACTGGCTGGCTGGCTGCAAATCCACAAGTGACGAATGCCACTTTCCTCTTTAGTTGCTGCACTTGGTCCATTGAAACTCCTAACAATGCCTCCTTTCACTTGCACACCACTTTAGCTGAAGTGGGTGTTTGTTATTACATTTTCACAGGGAGGGGGCATAGCGCTGTTGTAATACACATGCTTTGCATGGAGAAGCTCCCAGGTTCTGGCCCCGGTATCTCCACTTAAAAGGATATCAGGCTGAATAAAAGGCCTTTGCGAGAGAGAGAGCAACTGCCAGTTAGAATAGACAGAACTGAGCTAGATGAACTAATGGTCTGACTCAGCTTTGTATGCTCATTTCTCCATCTTTTATTTTTATTTCACACCCAAGGACATCAGGGCACTATACATTCCGTTTTTAACCTCGCAACCACCCTGGGGAACAGATTATGGCATAGGTTGGGATCTGAGCTTGGAAAAGTTACTTTTTTGAACTACAACTCCCATCAGCCAATCTAGTGGCCATGCTGGCTGTGGCTGATGGGAGTTGTAGTTCAAAAAAGTAACTTTTCCAAGCTCTGGTTGAGATATAGGAGCAAGGCCCCTAAAAGCATCTGCCGCTGTGGCTCATTGAGCATGCCAGTGAAGACGGTATAACTTGACACAGGATAGACTTGGTTGAACCTAACACAGCCCATTTAAGTGATAGTATCTAGGGGCATTTTCATCCATAATGTTGTGCCAGAGCTTGGAAAAGTTACTTTTTTGAACTACAACGCCCATCAGCCCAATCCAGTGGCCATGCTGGCTGGGGCTGATGGGAGTTGTAGTTCAAAAAAAGTAACTTTTCCAAGCTCTGGTTGTGACATGCTGCCTGGAGTGGACAAGCAAAAGGCGCCTCCCAACCCACAATTGGGCTGCTGCACCTGGTCCCCAGCCCAGGATTACAGTCCCTCCCCATATGGCTTGCCTGCCATTGCAGTTGCTCATGCCTGCCTTCTGCCTTTCGAGAAACATTCCCAATATCAGTGGCAAGGTACTTTAAAACAGAAGCTCGTCATGAAGATGAATTGGAATGGGAGGTACATGACCCTCTGTTGGTGGAGTTTCAGGCAAAAGATTATCAGTATGAGGCTTATAACATGAGGACAAGATGCAGTAATGGCCACCAGCTTGGATGGCTTTAAAAGAAGATTAGACAAATTCATGGAGGACAGGGCTATCAATGGCTACTAGCCATGATGGCTGTGCTCTGCCACCCTAGTCAGAGGCAGCATGCTTCTGAAAACCAGTTGCCGGAAGCCTCAGGAGGGGAGAGTGTTCTTGCACTCGGGTCCTGCTTGCGGGCTTCCCCCAGGCACCTGGTTGGCCACTGTGAGAACAGGATGCTGGACTAGATGGGCCACTGGCCTGATCCAGCAGGCTCTTCTTATGTTCTTATGTTCTTAGGACAAGTGAACAGAGCATTTTCCCTGCTTACTACACTTTTGTGGTCACCATCTGCCATCTCAGAGCCTCAAAATGCAGTGGCCAATGTGACATCAACATAACATTGAGCATTGTACTTGGTGGGATTTAAGATTGGAGGAATTAAGATAGGGCATTGCATTTTAGGGGATTTAAAATGGTGGCTGTGGCATCTCAGCTCTGAAAGTAAGATTGAGCCGAGGGACGGGCTGCCTTCCCAATGCAGTGCCTGAGTTGGTGGCTCAGTTTACCTAATACTAGGGCTGGGCCTGTGTCACCTGCACAACAAACCTATATTTTAGTATAAATAAAGTTTGGCTTAATCACAGCCTAAAGTCCACCATAGAGCTGGGTATAGTTAAGTGCAATGAAATAAGTGAGCTTAAACATCTTTAATACTGTGCTGGAGCAGATACTAAACATGATTGCTCTTCCCTCTGTAAAAATAAGTGTGGATTTTATAACAGATTATGGAGGATCTCACTTGCGTACCTTGGCTTCTGCTGCTGAAACACAGTGACTAATTGTTATTTTTTCCATCCCTGCTGGAGGAATTTATGCTTCTAACATGCAACACATTTTTTAATTTAGCTTTCATATCCAAATTATTACTATTTAAATGCCACAGTGTAATCTACAATGCTGTTTGACGTGTTTTTGACGGGGAAGAAGTCATGCTCAAGCAGTATCAGATGTTAACTCCATATGCCATTATTGTGTGAGGCAATGTTGCCAGCTAGTCCACATTTAGAACGTGGCATTAGATGCAAATAGATCATGATGCCGTAGAACCTTCACCCCACCCCGCTGCCATCAAGAAAACAATGCAAGAGGGCAGAGCTGTCCTGCCTGCTGAACATCTCTTCCAATACCATTCCATCAATGCTGAGTATTGCTACAGGTACCTTGACTCATGCCTGAATCAGCAGCTTGGAAAGGGCATTCTTCAGCCAGCAAGCCTGGATCTTTATGCAAGAAGGAGACCATAACAGAGCCTGGCTGAAGGGCAAACACAGACATTTGGGAAGCCTAAGCAAAATGTTGTAATGCTGCCCCTACCCTGTGCTGGGTTTCCTCGATCTGGTGGGGCCTCATAGTAGCTGTTTGGCTTTTTGAATCGCAGTACCCACATATTCCCTCTTTGATTTCTGCTTTTCAAAACTGTTCAAGTTAACCAGTTCCTATGGGAGTTTGTTCGTTTGTTTGGTCACTCCTTATAATCCACCCATTATTTCAGAATAATCATAGAACTGGAAGCATCCTGCCTACACAGCAGTCTTCCCTCTGCATTCTTTCTTCGGTTTTTCCTCGGCTGTTAGTAGAGACGGGGGAGAAATTTGATTCAGTTTGCGTTTAAAGCTGAATCTACCAAATTTGCACAATATGAGAACCAAAACACAAACTTTCTTCAACATTTGCACTTCGCCAAATTTGGCAATGCAGTTCTCCAAACAATGTTTACAAAAATGCATGTACTGGGGGAAATGTGCATAAAAATGTGCATAAAAGAATTGGTATTGTATAAATAGTATACAATTTATATTTTGTATAGAATAGTATACAAAAATGAATTATATTAGGAGAAATTGCTGGCAAAAATGTTTATGTTAGTGAAACACTCATACAAAAATGTGTTTATTAGGCAAAATACGCACTAAAATGGATTTCCCCACGCCTGCAAATTGCTGCAGAAATGTGGAGAATTGAATTTAGGATTGAAAAAATGAGAAACTCAGAGAACTGAGACTAACAGATCCTTCCATCCCTACAACTTGTAGACCATCTCATTTAAATTCCTGCTCAACAGGAAATTCAGAGCTGGAGCACCCCAATAGGTGGCTCTCCGGCCTCTGCTTGCAGACCCCAGTTGAAACCCGCCACATTCTAGGAAATTGGTTCCATTGTCAATCTACTTTTACGGTCAAGAATGTTTCCTAGTGTAGATCATCATCTACATCAAAAGGTGAATTAGATCATCATCTACATGAAAAGGTGAATAATAACCAGTAATGTAGTGGCAAATTCAGAAATGCAGGGTCCCTTCATGATAGTCACAGCCATGCCCCTTTTTTTGCTGCTGAGTTGAGAATGAGATCCTTCTTAATGCCTTCTCCCACAATGTCCCTAGGAGCTCAATCAGCATGACAATGTTAGCTATTGAAAAGAGTCTTCTCAGTGGCTGACTCACCCCTTTTCATTCTGATTGGCTCCGATCAGCAGGAAAGGACAAGGAAGCATGTTAGAAGACACTTCTCAGTGGCTAACACACTCCCCTTTCATGCTGATTGGCTTGTAGGAGCTGGAGACCCTGTTCCCAAAAAAGTAAAGGGTCTAAGACCCCCCGAGACCCTGGGCCACTAGACCCTTGGTAATAACACAAGAAGAGCTCTGCTAGATCAAGCAAAGGTCCATCTAGTCCAGCACTCTGTTCTCACAGTGGCCAACCAGATGCCCACACTGATTGGGAAATGCTGGTCTAGGGATAGGGAACAAGGATAGGGAACCTGTGACCTTCCAGATGTTATTGGGCTCCAGCTCCCATCACCCCCAGCCAGCATGGCCAGTGGTCAAGGATGGTGGAGTGGCAGTCCACCCACATTTGGAGGGCTGCAGGTTCCCCATGTCTGGGCTGATTGTATGTGTGTAAATAAATAAATAGTTTTGTTGTATTAATAATTATTACTGCTGCTGCTGGATGATGATGATTCTTAATCTTATTATTTTCATCATTATTAACAAGGAAAGGCAATAAGGGGAAAGAAGGAAGATGGAAGTGAGGGTAAATAGGGGAAGAAAAGAAGACCAGTCTGGTGGTCATGTGCGCTTAGATTTATTTTCAGTAGGGGTTCAGGATTAAGGGGTTGTGCCAAAGGTTTAATGGAAAAGCCTTGATGAGCGGAATTTGTTAATTTCACAGTGATATTCTGTTTCTAGTAATGATAACATCAAATCCTCACTTTCTGACCACTGAAGATCCTGCTCAGTCCTTTTCTCTCAGCTTGAGAGATTTAGCCAGGCATTACCCATACACTTCCAAGCCTGTTATCACACTCTTAAGGACTAGAACCTTGCTTTTAAAAAATCATGAAAGAATTCTAAGTTTCTTAGGATAGTAATTTCTGTACCCAGAATCACATTCCATACTCCAGCAGCAGGATATTCACTTGCCCACTAATGCCCCACATAGTCACAGCTGGATAGTCACTGTCCCACTAATGCCCCATGTCAGGTGATACAGATGGGTATCACATGTGCTAGCCATGTGATTTCCCTGCCACACTTTTACAGGCTGTTTGGGTAGCTGGAAAGCATGTCCCACTATGGGATGAACATAGCCTTGCCAAACAGTTCACAACAGTAGCACACCTGCACACACACAATCCTCCCTTAGTCATTTTCCAACTGGGCACTTGAAGCAGGGGCCAAGCACGTAACTATTACTATTATTTATGAGGTTGGTGGGGTGGGGGAGAGGGGAATGACATCAGGCGCTATGTAGTTTGTGTGCTTCAGTTGCTTGGAATGAGCATCTTCCGTCTCTGGGGAAAATTAATGTCCTATGTGGGTGCTTTCACAGAGCAGCAACAACATACTTGGTGTTTATCATTTCTGAGTTAACCAAGAGGTTAATGTATGTCTGTCCTCATTTGAAATTGCTCAGATATTTTAAACAGGGTTTTCAGAACAAACACAGGCACTTTGTGAATCCTAAAATGCTTCTGCTTGTAGGGGGAAAAAACCTCTTGGCAAAATAAAGCAAATATGTATCCCATGCACATGGGCTGCTGATTAGTTCATCCTGTTAGGCTGGTTTATAAATGTCAATACAGATGGGTACAGTACTGGAGGCAGAGCAGCTCAAGCTGGCGAATGTGTCACTGAATGGTTACTCAAGCTGCTGGGAAATAAGATGTCTTTAAGAGGTGAGGGTCTCCTGCAGATACCATCTTATCAGGAGGTTTGTGCTGCACAATATAGGAAATGGACCTTTGGTGTGGCGGCACCTACCCTGTGGAATTCCCTCCCCTTAAATATTAGGCAGGCGCCATCTCTGCTATCTTTTTGGCGCCTTTTGAAGACTGCTCTTTCAACAAGCCTTTTAAGATGAGACCTATCCCAATCTGCGTCTGTGTTAGAATTGCTTTTAATATGTTTTCATTAATAATATGTTTTTAACCCTTTTTTAAAATATGTTTAAAGCTTTTTTAAAAAATGTGTTTTTAACGTTGTTTTGTTTTAATGTATTTTAAGGTCTTTTTATGATGTTTTAAAGTGCCTTTAGCATTTCTGTTTGCCGCCCTGGGCTCCTGCTGGGAGGAAGGGCAGGATATCAATCAAATAATAAATAAAATAAATAAATAAGATCTTCTGCAGAGGCCCTCTTCCAAGTACCCTGTTTAGTATGGGCACATTACACTTTTACAAAGGGTTTTTTTCTGCATCGGCATCCTGTCTTTGGAGCACCCTCCCCGAGGAGGCCTGCATGGTCCCAATATTGTGAGTTTTGTGGTGCTAGGTGAAGACCTTCCTATTTGCCCAGGCATTTTTACATTTTAGATTGTAGGTTTTTAAATAATTTTGTTTGTCCTTCTCTTTAGTTTTGCCTGTTTGTTTGTTTGTTTGGTGGCGAGAGGGTATTGACTTTTGTCTTGTTATATTTTGTTTCATTTATTTGTTGGTTTTTAAAACTGCTTTTATAGGTTGTGTGTGAATGATTATTTTATTCACAGTTTTGTACACTGCCCTGGTCTCTTTTAATAAAGGCTGTTGAATAAATGTTTTAAATAAAGAATAAGGAACAGGAGAAATGGGGAGAAAGACCATGGGTGGATATTGCTTCTTTGAAAAACAAGTTGGCTTTTGCTTCAGTTCAAGAAATCATTGCTCCTTTCCTGTCGGCCAGGCCAGGGATAAGGAACCTGTGGCCCTCCAGATGTTGCTGGACTACAACTCTCATCCTCCCTGACCATTGGCAGTGCTGGCTGGGGCTGATGGGAGCTGGAGTTCAGCAATATCTGCAGGTCCAGAGGTTCCCCATCCTTGCAGTTTGCAGTGCATGACATGGGTAAAGTTTTGGTCTTTTAAATGATGATGATGATGCAACCACATGACAACAATAACATAACCTGCAGCCACTGCATGGCAGTACTATACCAAATGGTGCAAAAACTACCAAATTTTCATAGGACAGTATTCAACTAAATAATAGCACAAGTGCAAAGATTAGCTCCAGTGGAACAGGACTTTCCCCCCTTTCCTCCCCTTATGTGGGCCTTGTGCCATCCCCAAATCTGCTTTGGATGATTGGGTGACCCCCTAGAACAGATTTAGGGGGCCTACTGGCGGGAGGAGAAGGGGAGAACATTCCATTCAGGGAAGACTTAGCGCATTGAATACAACCCATAGAGGCTAAAAAAAATTAAATGTTCATAGTTCCTAGCAGCTTGATCATAGAAATCTCTCACACACACATGCACCCACACACACTTGCTAGTCTTTGATGCACATTGTTCCTGTGTTTGGAAGCTTGGTAATTCAGATTTGCAAAGAATAATACCAGGAACAGATCTTGAACCCACGTTAAATATATAGTACCCAGTCACACATCCTACACAAACACACACACACATCCCTCCTAACCTTTAGTTACCCATCTCTCTCTTTCTGCCATCAAACCGCTCCTGCATGCTCTGCAAAACGTCACGTTTCAAAATGATGAATGCAAATCAAGCAAACTGTTCCTAATGAACAACACAAGATAAGTATTGGCTATGCTGGATCACAGGAAGGGCTCATCTAGTCCAGTACTTTTTCTTCAACCATGATCAGCCAGATACCCATAGGAAGCTAACAAGCAGAGATACACCCTTTGTCACTTGCCCTCTGCATGTCATGATCAGTAAGAGACTGCCTCTCTGAATATGCAGGTTCCCAATGTATGTTGACATATGTATACTGACTTGCCTAGTTTGATCACGGAATTTCCACGTCTTTTGTGAGAGGCACAGATGTGGATGTGGCATATGCAATTATGACTTTCTTAGAATTAACTCATGAGCAACAGCGTGCAGGATTTCATCCTAACTCTTTCAGTGGGATAGCCGTGTTAGGCTGCTGACACAACTGAATGATAATTAGCATTTCCTCTCATGCCACAAGTCTGACTTAACCTGAAATGTTGTGTCAGCTCTGTTACTTCTTACGAACACAGGCAGCTGCCTTATATCAAGTCAGATCTATAAGCCATCTAGCTCAGTCTGTATCAGGTGTGGGGAACTTGTACCCTTCAGATGTTGTTGGATTCAAACTCCCATCAGCCCCAGCCAGTCTGGCCAATGAGCAAGGCCAGGAACAATGGGAGCTGGAATCCAGCCATAGCTGTGGGGCCACAGGTTCCTTATTCTTACACTGTCTACAGTGACTTACAGCAGTCAGCAGACTTTTGTACACAAACCATGTGCTCTGCCATCGAGCTATTATCCTTCTGAACTGAGAATGGTTACTGTATCTTATAAACATTTAAGTTTTACATACGATTGTCACTGACTGTATCTCTTGCATTTCATGGGCTTTTGCCTCCGCTCTTTGTTCTGTATGTTGTTGTTACGTGCCTTCAAGTCGATTATGACTTATGGCGACCCTATGAATCAGTGACCTCCAAGAGCATCTGTCATGAACCACCCTGTTCAGATCTTGTAAGTTCAGGTCAGTGGCTTCCTTTATGGAATCAATCCATCTCTTGTTCGGCCTTCCCCTTTTTCTACTCCCTTCTGTTTTCCCCAACATTATTGTCTTTTCTAGTGAATCAAGTCTTCTCATTATGTGTCCAAAGTATGATAACCTCAGTTTCATTATTTTAGCTTCTAGTGACAGTTCTGGTTTAATTTGTTCTGAGACCCATTTGTCTTTTTCGCAGTCCATGGTATGCGCAAAGCTCTCCTCCAACGCCACATTTCAAATGATTTGATTTTTCTCTTACCTCCTTTTTTCACTGTCCAACTTTCACATCCATACATAGAGATTGGGAATACCATGGTCTGAATGATCCTGGCTTTAGTGTTCAGTGATACATCTTTGCATTTGAGGACCTTTTCTAGTTCTCTCATAGCTGCCCCCCCAGTCCTTGCCTTCTTCTGATATCTTGACTAATGTCTCCATTTTGGTTAACGACTGTGCCGAGGTATTGATAATCCTTGACAAGTTCAATGTCCTCATTGTCAACTTTAAAGTTACATAAATCTTTGTTTTGTATACCTGTGTGCATACCTGTCAACTGTTATCCTGACAACTGAAGATAATACTAATGAAGTGGATTGTAGCCCATGATAGCTTATGCCACAATATACCTCTTAGTCCTTAAGATGACTCAAGACTCTTTGTTATTTTAGCCTTCACTTTTGATTCCTTTCTGTTCAAGATAGGGACATAGGAAGCTGCCTTATACTTAGGCCATTTGTCAATCTAGCTCGGTATTGTCTACACTCACTGGCCGTGGCTCTCCAGAATTTCAGCAGGGCTCACTCCTAGGCCTACCTGGCGATGCCAAGGATTGAACTTGGGACCTTCTGCCTGGAAAGCAGATGTTCTACCACTGAGCTATGGCTCTTTCCCTCAGAGACTACAGAGATTGGTCTGAGGAAAAACTGGGCCTGTGTTTATATTCTTACATCTTTTTATAACATTTGCATCATGAGCATTGCCTCCTAAGGTGGAACAGCCATTATAAGTGCTCTTTTCAAAGCTGTAAATCCCTCCCCCTGTGTTGGATTATTACCAGTGATGTTTACGGAATGAAATCAATTTACAGGTTTGCCTCACTGCTTCTCAAGATCATTAAGAACATAAGAACATAAGAAGAGCCTGCTGGATCAGGCCAGTGGCCCATCTAGTCCAGCATCCTGTTCTCACAGTGGCCAACCAGGTGCCTGGGGGAAGCCCGCAAGCAGGACCCGAGTGCAAGAACACTCTCCCCTCCTGAGGCTTCCGGCAACTGGTTTTCAGAAGCATGCTGCCTCTGACTAGGGTGGCAGAGCACAGCCATCACGGCTAATAGCCATTGATAGCCCTGTCCTCCATGGATTTGTCTAATCCTCTTTTAAAGCCATCCAAGCTGGTGGCCATTACTGCATCTTGTGGGAGCAAATTCCATAGTTTAACTGTGCGCTGAGTAAAGAAGTACTTCCTTTTGTCTGTCCTGAATCTTCCAACATTCAGCTTCTTTGAATGTCCACGAGTTCTAGTATTATGAGAGAGGGAGAAGAACTTTTCTCTATCCACTTTCTCAATGCCATGCATAATTTTATACACTTCTATCATGTCTCCTCTGACCCGCCTTTTCTCTAAACTAAAAAGCCCCAAATGCTGCAACCTTTCCTCGTAAGGGAGTTGCTCCATCCCCTTGATCATTCTGGTTACCCTCTTCTGAACCTTTTCCAACTCTAGAATATCCTTTTTGAGATGAGGCGACCAGAACTGTACACAGTATTCCAAATGCGGCCGCACCATAGATTTATACAACGGCATTATGATATCGGCTGTTTTATTTTCAATACCTTTCCTAATTATCGCTAGCATGGAATTTGCCTTTTTCACAGCTGCCGCACACTGGGTCGACATTTTCATCGTGCTGTCCACTACAACCCCGAGGTCTCTTTCCTGGTCGGTCACCGCCAGTTCAGACCCCATGAGCGTATATGTGAAATTCAGATTTTTTGCTCCAATATGCATAATTTTACACTTGTTTATATTGAATTGCATTTGCCATTTTTCCGTCCATTCACTCAGTTTGGAGAGATCTTTTTGGAGCTCTTCACAATCCCTTTTTGTTTTAACAACCCTGAACAATTTAGTGTCGTCAGCAAACTTGGCCACTTCACTGCTCACTCCTAATTCTAGGTCATTAATGAACAAGTTGAAAAGTACAGGTCCCAATACCGATCCTTGAGGGACTCCACTTTCTACAGCCCTCCATTGGGAGAACTGTCCGTTTATTTCTACTCTCTGCTTTCTGCTTCTTAACCAATTCCTTATCCACAAGAGGACCTCTCCTCTTATTCCATCACTGCTAAGCTTCCTCAGAAGTCTTTGGTGAGGTACCTTGTCAAATGCTTTTTGAAAGTCTAAGTACACTATGTCCACTGGATCACCTCTATCATTGATCAATCAGACACCAGGCTGTAGACATATCATACCTCAGGGAAAGGTTGTTAAAAGGAATTATTTATATGTCATCTGTAGTAAATATTTCATCTCCAGGAACAAATCTTGAAAAGAGGGTCTGGTCAGAGACGCTCTTCAAACCACTTTCACAGAGTGACCAGTTGAATCCATTGTGTCTCCTCTAAAGCAAGCAAATAAAAGATTGTCGCAGTATGCTTTCAGAATTTACTGCTTAAGATCGTCGGGGGTGTAACATATTTAACACTGAGCCGTGGACCAAATATTCCCACCCCCAATGGCGGATTAAAGGCTAGAAACAGTTGAAGCAAACAAAGGCCATCTTCATAGTGTTCAGTTTGAATGCACAAAGGGGCAAGTGGTACATTGTGGAGCAAGCCCCACCCCTTTGATGTTGCTGTGGACACAAGGCTTACTCCCTGGCCAATGCATGATCAGTATTGGTCTGCAATGGGCTACTTTGCTGAAGGTTAGGTTTCCAACACAGGACCAGGAACTCTACCTGCCAGGTAGGGATGGACAGATGCGTCCATTTCAATTCTCTCAGTTTCGCAGTTTCCCAATCTTAAATTCAGTTCTCCTCATTTCTGTTGGAATTTGCTATTTTTCTCTTAAAAAAAAAATCTCATGAAAATTCAGTACTTCAGTGTGAATTTTTCCTCCTCAGCACATTATATATACAGTTTTGACTAATGCACACATTTTGCAAGCAATTTATCCTAATGTAATGCATTTTGTATGTTATTTTTACTGATATGTTCATTGTATGCACATTTTCCTCTAATATATGCATTTTTGTAAACATTTTGTAAACATACAAGTTCCCTGTTGGAGAACTGTATTGCAGAATTTGGATAAGTGCAAATTCCAAGCGATTGTTGTGTTTCGGTTCTCATACTGTTTAGGAAAGTGCACATTTTATAGAGCCAGCGTTAAATGCTAATTGAATCAAATTTCTCACCCATCCCTACTGCTGGGTTTTCTGTCCCCGTGTTGGAAACCCTGTGTGCAAGGTAGCCTCTTCCAGACTATTGTCAATCACACATCTGCCAGGAGTGCACCTGGTGCATCATCTGCCTCTGATACTGGAGGTAGTACATAGCCGTCTTGACTAGTAGCATTCACACTTGCCCTTTTGGGTATCCAAACTGAATGCCTCCAAAGGGCTCAAGTTCTGTCTTCAGTTAGAACTGGATTGTGACTTTTGTGGATTGACAACGGGAATTATTGTGTACAGTTCTTATTAGAGGTTTCTTTGGCCATGTTAATTTAACTCTCTAGAAAATTTTCATTACGGTTATTAGCAGCTGCAGTATCTCTCAGCTCACAATGGTGGCACTGCATGGAGCCTACGCTGGGATAGCAAACTTACTGTAGCACACCACATTGCACTCCATGTTGTGCTTGTGTCTATGTGGGAGAAGGCATGAGGGCTGTCATGTCTGGGATGCTGAGAGGTATAGGGTGGCCAGATGCAAAAGAGCTGCATATAGTGTGATACGCAAATTTCACCTGCTACAATTCCCTCTTTTATACAACTGTTCAGGTGCGGGGGCCTTGTCCTCTTTTACATCTGGTCACCGTACTGACAGATGTAGCATAAAGTTAAGAACATCAGAAGACTCTGCTGGATCAGGCCCATGGCCCATCTTGTCTAGCATCTGATTCTCATGTCACAGTGGCCAACCAAATGTCTGTGGGGAACTAAAAGCAGGGCCTGAGTGCAAGAGCACTCTCCCCTCTTGTGATTCCTGGCAAGTGGGATTGAAAGACACACTGCCTCTGGCTGTGGAGGTAGAACATAGCCATCAGGGTTAGTAACCATTGATAGCCTTATCCTCTATGCATTTGTCCAGTCCTCTTTTAAAGCCATCCAAGTTGGTGACCTGTACTGCTTCTTGTGGGAATGAATTACTTAGTTTAACTTTTCACTGTCTGAAGAAATACTTCCTTTTGTCTGTCTTGAATCTTCCAACATTCAGTTTCATTGGATGTCCACAAGTTCTGGTTGTCTCATGTTGCATGAAGGTTGGGGTTTACTTGTTCTCTGACTGCAGAAGATTTCTTTATAAAGCTTGACTGATGCCCCCTCCTAGGAGTCACAGCTGTGACTCCTTTTGACAAAGCCACCTTGGGTCCCGTGCCATCTGAGCGAAGGGGATTCCCAGCTAACACAGAGTGTACCTCTCAGCTCAACCCACCCTTCCCCTTTAAAGAACTCGCTACCATCAGAGAGGGGGAAATTTGAATGTAAGGTGCCCCTTACCAATTGGCCTAATAATCAAGAAAAAAACCACATTTCTTCTGTCTCTCTGAAGCCTCCCAAGGTAGTGCAATTTTGTGGCCTTTGGGTGTGAGGGTGTTAAAATATGGAGAGACCACACCAGGTTTATGAAACATGAACTAAAGCTTACTAAGACAAAACTATGGAGTTTTAAGGAAAGATATTATATGCAAAAGTTACAGAAAACCACAAATTCCCTTTGGAGCAAAAAGACAAACAAATGCAATCCTCTTTCCCTGGGTCTAATTCCATACCCTGCAAAATCTTATCTAAAATTGCAGCCCTTCTTTGTTTGTTCTTGCCATGCTGACTTGCGCCTTTGAACTACTTGGCTCCAGACTGTTCACCTGTAGATGTCATCTGTGTTTATCTGCATCCTGCCAGTCACAGGCTCTGCCCAGCATGATTCGGTATTGGTGCCCAGGTAGTGGTGCCTTTGATTTTCCTGCCCTCAGACAAGACCTATGCCACCTCTCAGGTAGACAATGGAGTTTGACTACCTCCTCATTTGTGCCCCAGAGCAGGTCATTTGAGCAGCCAGATTAGGTTATTTGATTGGGTTAACCTTATAATCCCCAAACAGACAGACAAGAAAGATATGCAATGGACAAGAAAGATGTGCACCCCTATACAGTACACAGCAGGCCATATAAAAGGATAGTCCATAGAAACAGTCCAGAACAGCAAAGTCTAATTCCTCCACACCCCCAGAATATCTAACAGGATATCTAGGTGAGGCAGACCTTTAAGGCCCTGCCACTGGGATCCTTCAAGACAGTAAGCATCTCTGTTCATTGACCACCCTCTCTCTCCCCCCCCGTTGTTTTGAAAACTGTTGTTTTGAAGTCTTCTGGTTCTGACACTAAAGTTTTCCTTCTATGATAGTAGTGGCAGCTGGTGGCTCCATGTCACTGGAGCAGTGGGATCTGCTCCACATTTTAGTCCAAACTTTCAAGGAGCTGTCCCAGGTACTGTGTTGTGCAGCTTGGACAGCTCCTTGAAAGTTCAGGCTAAAAAGCAGAGCAGATTCCAGTTCCCCACTGACATGGAGCCACCAGCCGCCGCTGTCTGGTAGTGTCTACGTAATAAGATGGCTTAGTTCCTTCTGCTAAATACTATGGGCAGCCATTTAGATCAAAACTAAGACATTTCTTCAGCACTGAAGACCAAATCAGGGTCCATATTAATTTACATTGTTTTTGTTTTGAATTTCTGATATCTCCATGCTAACCCATATTATGCATATTCAAATAAAACATTTTCTTGTTCTTGTTTATATAAACCAAACATTTTCTTGTTCTTATATATACAAGCCAAATCATTTTCTAGAGTGAAATTCTTCCATCGAAGAAAGATAGATGGATGGATATGTTTGGTCTCACTTGTGAAAATATCCTGCTTATCTGAACCTTCATTCCTTTTTGAAATTGCATTTTCAAACTAAGTCATCAGCACTTGGACCTTCTTTTTTTTAAAGTGGTGGTGTTTGTTGCCCAACTTTGAGACCAAAGTCTGCTTGTTCCAGACCTCTTAAGGCCTTGCATACATTGCAGCCATCATGTTGCAGCTGTCTCAAGAACCAGTCTATATATCATGCCGTATAAGATGGTAGCATTCTAGACAACACTGCTTTAGATTGCAAGTGGGCGACCATCTTCTTTTTTTTAACCCTACATCACATTAAAAATCTCCCTGCATGTAGTATACTAGCTGTCACATCAGGGAGAAAAGTTTCATCATACCCTCTTTTATGTGCAGTATCTTTCCCCACCCCTATGGGGGAGCATTTAAAAATGGTACAGTCCAGAATCTTAACACCTCATTCTGCATAGTTAGTTTTGATGTGGCTAATTACGTTATTGATATATGTATGAGGATTTTTTTTAAAAATTGTTTATTATATTTGTATTTGTCTTAATCTGATGTAAGAGAGCCAGTGTGGTGTAGTGGTTAAGGTGTTGGACTATGACCTGGGAGACCAGGGTTCGCAATCCCCACATAGCCATGAAGCTCACTAGGTGACCTTGGGCCAATCACTGCCTCTCAGCCTCATGAAAACCCTATTCAGAGGGTCGCTATAAGTTGGAATCAACTTGAAGGCAGTACACAGGTACAGGTAATCTGATGTAAAGCACCCTATGACCATTTTGGTGAAGGGCAGTATAGAAAAGTGTAAATCAATCAGTCATTCAATATGTAGATCAACTCTAAATCACCCTACGTGGAAATCACCACACGTTGAGTTATTGATGTGCAATAGCTCACCTTATTGCCAGGCAATATTCTCCACGTTATTGCCAACAATTTGTTCTTTCACGTGGAGGAAATAATCTGATTTACATAGTGAACTTCAGTGAATACCAGTTCTTGTATTGAACAGATCAAGATTGTGATAGGAATCTAGGACACGTGCACTATAACATTGCATTAGCATGCACCATACCTTGAGAGGGGAAAAACAGAGGTTTCGTCTATGTTTCTTCCTGTTAATACAGAAGTATATTTTGCAAAGCCACATGGAAGTTTCACCAAGTTATCATTTTAATAGGTATGGTGGGCTGGTGTCTTCTGTCAGTTCGGCCATTGGAAGTTAATCAGTCCCATGAAGCCGTCTTTCTGTTCACAGCATCCTGGCAGAATGAAGGGGAAAGCCATCTGTTTTCCTATTGTTTCTTAGGCCTGATTTATTCACTGAATTCCTGCTCCCCACAGTTTAGTTCTATGCCATCGCCACAAAAACAAAGGAATATTCATATACACAAAAGCAAGAGGAATATCCACAAGAAAATAATATTGCTGTTAGACAATGGCTTCATTATCAACCACAATGGAAGAAGTTTTGAAAATACAGAAAAGCAAGTTAGTGGACTTTCTCACAGCAGAACATTGAGTGATAACGCTTTTCAAACTCAGATTTTTGGCCACTGAACAGAAGGATTGAGCTGACTACATTACAGTAGTCCTATACATGATATGGTTGCAATCCTGCTCTCAAGGTGCTGTCTTGCATAGGAAGCAGCCAGGATAGTAGACAGGCTGAACAGTGAAAGCTGAAATTATTAAGGACAAAATGCTGAAGGGGGCTAGTTAGTTATGCAAAAGAGAAGTCCTGGTCTAGTTTTTTCTGTGATGTGTTCTTGTTGCTGTTAATTTGATTTCTGAGATACCTTCGACCAAAAACAGTCTCAAGACAACTCACAATATAAATAAGCAAACAATGTAAAATATCCCAAGAAAATCAAAAACAAAAATAGCAAAAAGCAACAATTTAGAAATACAGTTTTAACACCACAACACAAAAATGTCTATCTCGTAACTGGCACAATGACCAGTTAACAAAAGCCCAGCAGAAGAGAAAATTAATAATTAAACCCATCAAATGCCTGGGTGTAGAGGAAAGTCTTTATCTGGTGCCAAAAAGATATTAATGTTGGCACCAGGCAAGCTTTACTGGAGAGAGTGTTCCATAGACCAGAAAGGGGGCTCTATTGAAAAGGCTCAGTAGCTCAGACTGAGGGAAGGCAACAGGCATGGAAGCGTTATATAAGCCAGTGACATCAGATTACTGCTCTGATGTCATGTCACTTTCTAAACCAGAAGGATTATGGGCTGTTATGTAACTGCCCCAGCAGGTCACATGCTGTATAGGCTTGGTTTAATGAGGTATCTTCTCCTAAAGTGCCTTAAAGTCCTCTTCATGTATGGAACGTAGTTCTGTGTAGAAATGAAGGTGAAATCTCTGTGCAGAAACCATCATATGACAAGTATACATACACCAGGAGTGCTCAAAATTACAGGGAAGAGGGCATAGCCCCTTTACCTTTTGTGATACCTGCCTTAGCTACCATTTTTAGAAGGCTATGTGGGATGTGAATTGGCAGCATCTTGGACAGCTCCTTGAAAGTTTGGACTAAAACCCAGG
Organism: Rhineura floridana; assembly: GCF_030035675.1. NCBI lineage: Eukaryota > Metazoa > Chordata > Lepidosauria > Squamata > Rhineuridae > Rhineura > Rhineura floridana. The sequence continues at coordinate 183,545,942 of NC_084483.1, forward strand.
GTGGATTCACTGCTCCATTGACATTGGAGTCACCAGTCTCCACTGGCTACCAGTGATCACTTGCAGACTATGTACATGTAGTGTTGGCAATTCACACACACTGAACATTGGTTTTTGTGGTTGGAATCAAGAGGAGCTAAGTTCAACTCACTAGGGATTCCACAGCCAATATCTCTTGGAGAAGTTATATTTTTTTCTCCAGCTTGTCCAGTGCATTGTGACTGTGGAATATATAGTTCATTGAGCTCCTTCAGAGAACCTAATTCTGCTTTATTTGTACCACATGGCTTTAAGTGTAAACAGTTAATTGTGGGGAGGAGGAAAGGTACCTGAATCCAGATCCAGATGATCCTCTGGATGATGGTTTGTCAGACTGCAAACTATGTCAGGCTCACATACTCCTTCGTCTTGTGATGTTCAGTCGGGTCACTTCCTGATTTAAGTAAACCAAAACTGGGCAAAACATGATTGCAATAAACCCTAATTTTTCTCCAAACCATAATTTTGCCTCCTATGGTTTCCAGTTCAGGTTCAGAGGCAAACTTATGGGGGGAGGAAGTGTGTGGCTATGGGGCTTGTTTTTTTATCTATTTCCAGGACTGACTGAACCCAGCATTGTGTCTTTCAGTAGATGGCGCAGTGGTAGAGGACATGCTTTGCATTCAGAAGGTGCCAGGTCTTTTCTCTTTCTTCAGCTGTCACTCAAAAGTGTTGACCCCTTCCCTTAGAAAGAACCATGTACAAATTAGCTTGCTGGCCAACTATCATTTGGAGAGCCAAAGTATCCTCTGCATATCATCAGTTTGGTGCACTAGGATTCATGGGCATGTTTTCCTCTGGATTAGAATGGTGATAATCATCAGATTAATGGAATGCATAATTAAATTGCTTAAAGCAAAGTGTTGAATTTCATTCTCCAATAAGGGATCTCTGTATCCTGTTGCCTGCGAATTCTAACATGGAATCAGGTTTTGAGAACTTTAAGCCACTGTTTCTGAAATGTGAATAATTGGACTCATAATTAATTATGACAGATGGGAAGCTTTCCAAATCGAAGTTATGGTCGAAAATATTAATGTGATATTGGTTTGCACATGCATTCTAAAAGCCAAGAATGGCTAGGGTCTAGGACTCCAAATTTGGCTTGTGAGCAGCTTTGAATCTTGAAAGCATACAATGAGAGCCACTATCACAAAATCTGTGATTTTATACAGTGTGGAACACTTTATTCTGATAGAAAAATCTGCTGAATCTCATTATTCATGCCATTTGGGACCATAAATTCAAATGCATATTTTGGGGGAAAATCCAGTTTGGGAAGGGTTTAGGTTTTTAGATAATAGAAAGCATATGTTGAGTCCGCTGGAAGGGTTGGAAAGATTCAAGAAACAGTGGCTAGATCTCCAGGCATGGAGAACCCCACTGCTAATATTGAGATGCAAGATTTCCTTGTAAGGCATTGCGTATGCCATGTTATTGGCTGCTCTGAGTTAGCAGAAGGTGCCGCCAGGTTTTTTGTCTCTTCTAATGTGGGCAGACTCTGGGCAAGATGCCATCTTTCATTGCAGATAGGATGAAAAGTCATGGAGGTGAAGAAAGCACAGAACTCAGAAATGTAGAGGAAAGGGCAGAGGGGTTTTTTTTAACCTGCTGAGCAGAATTTGCTCCTTTTCCAAGCAAACTGCAGGGACTTCATCTCTTCCTCTTTGTAAGGGCCAAACTAGACAAGTCTGTGTTCCTTGCTAGGATTGAAGGAGGAATCAATCCAATCAAGCTTCGCCCACATTGCACTGCCTCTTGCACTGAGTGCCTGCTCATTTCTAAGCCACTCTTGTATTTTTTAAAAAAAAGTCTGGTCTTAGAACAAATTAAACCAGAACTATCACTAGTAGCTAAAATGATGAAACTGAGGTTATCATTATACGTGCAAAAAGGACATTGTTGTTGTTATATGCCTTCAAGTCGACTACGACTTATGGCAACCCTATGAATCAGTGACCTCCAAAAGCATCTGTCATGAACCACCCTGTTCAGATCTTGTAAGTTCAGGTCTGTGGCTTCCTTTATGGAATAAATCCATCTCTTGTTTGGCCTTCCTCTTTTTCTACTCCCTTCTGTCTTTCCCAGCATTATCGTCTTTTCTAGTGAATCATGTCTTCTCATGATGTGTCCAAAGTATGATAATACTATGCATAAAATGTGTAAAAGAATCAAGTTATATATTTCTGCAGCATCATTTTGTAAATATTAATACAGAAATATGTTTACAGAGTTATATGCCTTGTTTTCATAGAATAGTAAAAGTGGGAGGGTCGTATAAGGCCATCGAGTCCAACCCCCTGCTCAATGCAGGAATGCAACTTAAAGCATACCCAATGGGTGACTGTCCAGCTTAGGGTTGCCAGGTTCAGGGCCTGAGTCTCATCCTGTATCTTTAGGAGAAGAGAAAGTCAGCCGAGGGCAGGTGTTCTTGCAACCCTGTAATGGGAAAAACCACAAGGTGGAATTCTCCCTTCCCCCTGCACAACTTTTAAAGATACAGAAGACCTCTTGGAGGCTGGGCCTGGCAACCAAGAGGTCTTCTGTATCTTTAAAAGTTGTGCAGAGGAAAGGGGGAATTCCACCTTGTGGTTTTTCCCATTAGAGTGTTGCAAGAACACCTGCACTTGGCTGACTTTCTCTTCTCCTAAAGATACAGGATCAGTCTCAGGCCCTGAACCTGGCAACCCTAGTCCAGCTGCCTCTTGGATGCCTTCAGTGTTGGAGAGCTCACCACCAACCTAGTTAATTGGTACCACTGTCATACCGCTCTAACAGTTGGGAAGCTTTTCCTGATGTTCAGCTAAAATCTGGTTTCCTGTAACTTGAACCAGTTATTACCTGTCCTGCACTCTGGGATGACCAAGAAGAGATCTTGGCCCTCCTCTGTGTGACAACCTTTCAAGTACTTGAAGAATGCTATCATCTCTCTCCTCAGTCTTCTTTTCTCAAGGCTAAATATGCCCAATTCTTTCAATCTCTCTGCCTAGGCCTTTGTTTCTGTTTATGTCCTGGTTACTTTAGAAAACCTGTATATGTGTATAATATGCATATAATATTATATGTATAATAATGCATATAATATGCAGGAATTGTTCATATTTTTAGTGGAACTGGTAAAAAAATTACTCAATCCTTGTCAAGATCAAGGAGAGAGACAGAAATTAGAAGGAAAAAAACAGTACAGCTGAGAGCTGAGCTAGAAATGGGGATTTTCAGAAAATTCCATCCCTTTTCTTTGCATTTCCATTCAAACATCTCTTGGACCCCTGTTAGTCTAGGTGGAAAGGGCAACTAATCTATCATGACACTTGGGGCCAGGTGAGACAAGACTCCATTCACACAATTAGCAACTAAATGAATGGCTTTTAAAAAGTAAGTAGGAGTCCTGAGCCAGATCAGAACCCTGGTGAGGGTGGGAGGAGTATGGGGACTTTAACCCTCTACTCCCACTGCAGCCCTGGTCCAGGTTCCTCACTTGCTATTTGCAGTGGATAAAAAGCTTCCATTGGTGCAAACGGGAGCTTTCCCTCAATGCAAATAGCAAGCATGGGTTATCCCTCCTAATTCAAAATTGGGACCACAATAGGGTCAAACAGAAACCTCCCCCTACCCACAGCCAGGGTCCAAATCTGGAGTGGGGCCCATCCCCCTATGATTTTGTTTTTAAAAGCCGTTTACACAATTATTAGCTATGTGAATGGGGTCTTGTCGACTTTGGCTCCAACTTTCATAATATATATGAATTCTCCCTTTCCAGTCTGACCAATAGGAGTCCAGAACATGTGTGAATGCTAATGCAAAGGATAAGAAGGAAGACGTGGTCCAATCTAGAAATTATTTAGGATGAGCTTCTTTCATATCCTTGCTGTAACATATGGAGTAGTATACGGGGATAATAGTTTTGGCCTGATTTTACAGGGTTGATGTAAGGATTACAGCATTTGGCAGGCACTTTATAAATGCTAAGTATTACTATGATTGTTTGCATACCAGTTATAGTGAATTCCTGTTATAATGATTATTAGTTTTACTGGTTATAACAATAACCACTTTACATTATATAGTGCCGTTTGAGTGTTCAGCAAACAACAAAACAGCCAAACAATACAATTTATTTTTAAATTAAAATGAAAAATATTGGCCCCACTCACCAATCTAGAAGCACTAGCTGCGGCTTCCAGACTGTCTTAAAACGTTGGCTACGCATAGAGCGCATTGCAGTAGTCAAGGCAGCATGGACCATGGAGGCCAGGATATCCCAGTCCAGGAACAGCCACGCCTGGCAAACCAGCCTTAGCCAGGCATAAATTGAATTATTATTATTAATAATAAAATTCCTAGCTACAAAGGTCACTTGGAACTGATGCCCATATTGCATATTGTGCCCATATTGTATATATTTATGGATCAGAGAATAGTGCTTGCCTAAGGTCATCTAATGCATTTGTACCCAATTTGTAGTGAGATTTGAACTAGGGATCATAGAATAGTAGGGTTGGAAGGGGCGTATAAGGCCATCAAGTACAACCCTCTGCTCAGTGCAGGCATCAGAGTTAAAGCATACTCAACAGGTGGATGTCCTTGCTCACAGCCCTTAGTGCTGCTCTGCACCAGCTTGAACTGTAGATCCTAGGGACAGTTTCAAGAGCTTCAATTGAGTCTCTGTTTACATAGCTCCACCTTGGGAAGTTTCCATGTTCTTGGTTGGAGCTACATGGCAAGCTGCCCCAGGTAGAATCATAGAACAGAATCATTGCATCATAGAGTTGAAAGGGGCCTCAACATTTATTGAGTCCGGGGCCCTTACTGATGCAGAAAATGTGCTGTTTCCCCCCTCTCTGATAGGTGGTCATCCAGCTGCTGTTTAAAAACCTCTAATGAAGACGAGAACCTGCCACCTTCCAAAGCAAGCTGTTCCCCTATTGCACAGCTTGTACTATCAGGTAATGGTGGTCAAAGTCTCCTTTCTTTAATATGGACACATTGGTTTGGGACCTACCCTTTGAAGCAACACATTTCCGCCATCATTTATGTGGCAGCCCTCCAAATATTTGAAGATGAGTGTTATATTGCCTCTAAATAATCTCTTTTCCAGGTGAAACATGACTTCTTCAGTCTTTTCTCGCAAGACTTGGTTTCCAGGCCCTTTTCAGCATCTTTTTCACCCTCCTCTAAATACGTTCCAGTTTGTCAATATCTTCTTATGATAGTTGAGGAGTTGCCACATGGAAGTGGGTTCCCATGGGGGAAAAGTAACATATAAACTGTGCCTGAGCTGATGTAAATCGTTTTGAACAGTCTGAATGGGCCTCTGTGGCTTTTTTCTGTATTTCCATTAAACCTAAGATCTCCCTTTCTACATATTTCCTTCCATCCATTAAGCCTTACCAGGTTACGCCTTGTGTCCTGTAGCTCTGCTTTCCTAGTGAAGGGTCAAAGATAAAGCATTTAAAATTAGAAGGTGTGCTGTGCTTCTTAAAGGGGAGTTTTCAGATAATCTCACCAACTGGATAATAGCTACTGCCAACTCACCTATTTTTAGAAGAGGACAGACACTATTTAAATTATGTAAGTATCAGCTTATGACCAAGAGGTACTGTTTTGGTTTTGGTTTGCCTTACAGTTTATGTGAACATCCATCAAGTGGAAATTACTGAAATTGAGCTTCTTCATTTACATCACAGCCCAGCCACAAGTAAGCAGCTCTAAGGCTGGGTACAGGTGGCAGTTTTTCAGAAATTTGAAGGTGATAGTAAAGTTATCATTGGTTGGGGGTACAAAGTGGACATCATTTTTCCTGTCCTCACTATGGAGTCAGACAAACAGATCTTGCAGGTTTTTGATTCATAAAAACCTGCACAATGAATAAATTCACTAATAGGCAAAAACCTTGCGGTTTAAGAACGTACCTATAGCCCACAGATATTTCTATCAAACTTTAAAAAGCAGGGAAATTGGGCAGCTATAGTGAATGCACCAGGGGAGCAGGAGACCTGACCTCTTCTCTGAGATATTGGACTGCCCTACAAATTGGTCAAAATGCAAACACAATTTGGGTTGGTATTTCACAGTCCAATCCACTTCCTGTGTAGCTTGGAAGAATTTGGAAACATGTGCCTCTGAGCATATGGTGAGTGGTGGCAACATCTGCAATCAGCCCAAATACTAGAAAGAAGGCATGTGCTGTGCTGATCTTGTTTTAGAAGGGAGAAAGCAACATTATTAAGACAGTTGACATAGTTCAGATGGTCACTATAAATATGTCTGATTTCCTTTGCAATTTTAGTGAAGTTTCCTATAGGAAATCATTTTCTTTTGTTTCAATTTCTGTGAATATGTGAAGTACAGCAACACTGTGCAAAATGTACACTAAAAAGACTCCTAGCATAATTGTGGAATAATGGCACTGACTTCTGCAGAATAGTCTCTAGTGGACCTCACGAGTGTCTCAATTTGCACAAGATAAAATGGTGGGAGGTGAAATATATTCTATCAAAATTCTAGATGTGCTCTATGTTTTTAATTGACCATGCCCACCTTGCCTTAAATGATGTGGTTTAAACATAGCAGGCTGAAAACATGCATCCTCTTTTTTCCAACAGTCATTGCTGAGGTAGCAACATATTGTAATCAGTCTGATTTTACATCAAACTGCAGTATCAGATTCAACTGTTAATGCACCCAAAATAGAAACAGAACATAACCTCCAATTTGAAACACAAAAGGCTATCTTCACCATCATATGACATTGACCAATAAAAAGGCTTTGAAATTAATAAAAATAAATTTGACACAGATTTCTAGGATGAATAATGAGGGAAATAAAATGTTCTAGTTTAGATTCGCTGTAGAAACATTAGTAACACAGGAAAGAAGCAAAGTAAGAAGAACACCAACAAAACTACAAAAATATAATTCTCCATCTTTGGAGATGGCAGGTACTGCCACCACTCACCATATGCTCAGAGGCACATGTTACCAAATTCTTCCAAGCTACATAGCAAGTGGATTGAACTGTGAAACACTTTGAACTCTCTGTTCTCTGTGACTGTTTTGTGTATCGCCATGAAAATTTAGAGGGTTGTTAAGGAAGCATTTCTGAGTTCAGGACTATAAGTTTTGTACGGTTTTGTTTTGAAATGAGCTTTGTTTTGAAATGAATGGGAAGGGGGGTATTTTCCATTTAACATTGCAGAATGTGAAATATCCACGCTGGCTATAGTATACAGCCACTTTTGTGGCTGTATAATAAGGTACTATGTCACACAATATATAATTAACTTATGGAATTCACTGCTAGTAGCTTGAGGCAACAATTCTATATACACATACCTGGGAATAGGTTACATTTTGAGTAGGCGTGTATAGGATTGTGCTATAAATGGCCTTTAAAAAGTCTTACAGTGCAATCCTGTACATGTCTACTCAGAAGTAAGCCCCATTCAAAAGAGTTAACAGTATTACTAAATTACTTGTAAAGATGTGTTAACATAGTTAATGTTGAGATTATTATAAATCTGTTAACAGCATTGAAAATGTCAACAGCCATGCATGTACTGAAAAAGAAAATATCGTTATTATGTATCCTTATTCTTTGTTGGAATTCGTGAAATGAATTTGTTATAATTAGTTATAAATATCAATCTATAACAGTGTTCTCTAAGTGAAGACCAAATAAAAGCATCTTAACAAAATCATAGAATGCAAACAAATAAATGCTAAAAAAGCAGTAACTGAGTCACTGCAATGCAACTTTAAACATATCTGCTGATATAAAAGCATGAGAGCAATCTCAAAGGGCTAAAACATATCCAATGACAGACATATTTATGCAAATATGGGATATAAATGTAGTTTCTTAAAAGTTGGTAAGTTTGACTGTACAAATGTATTAATAAATCCATTCTTTCTATTTACACCAACAACAGAGTTTGCCTTGGCCAACTAAACATAAAATATAGCTTTCCACAGATACAGTGTCCTTTAAACAAATAATCCCCAATGCATTTCTCTTGTTTTTGCCGGTTCATCTCTGACTGGGTCACCAAATGGGAAACACCCTTGTCTGCAGGGCTGTGCTTGGAACATCTCTGAATAGCACACTTCCCCTATTTGGCTTACCATGTAACCGTTTTCATCATCATCATAACCACCATCAACGTGAAGCGCCTAAAATTCCTTAGGACTCTACAATAAATTTGAGAAAGAGCCATCACTTCTCACAGGCCTTGCAATCTAGAATTGGCTAGCATTCTGCTGAAAATTTCTTTCCTCCCCCCCCCATATTCCATCATTTAATGAGAACAGAAATTGCATTTGAAAATGATAAAAGGGGATGGGGGGAAATCAGTCAAATTCTCATGGGTGCGGTGTAGGGTTTTTGTCATTCTTCTGAGGTGGTTGAGGGGTGTTTGTGAATGTCCTTTCATCCTACAAATTGTCTCACTACTACTCTGTCCTCTGCAGCCTTCCTGGGTGCCCATGCTTTAATTAAAGCCCAGGGAAGACATCATGTGACTTCTCCCATGTGGCTTTGTCAGATCAAGAAGCAGGGGGCATCCAGGGAGGCTGCACAGTGCTGGGAAAATCATTAATGGAAAGAAAACTACACACACACAGCCCACCCTTGCTCACTTCGCAGTGAGAAGGTAAGCTCAAAACCCACTGAAATTCTGAAGAGGCAGGAAACTGGAAGCCTCTTTCACAGGGGAAGAAAACTTTGGAGAAAATTGGAGGACTGATTTCAGCACAGAGCTGGAATTGGCCAGTGTTAGAATTGGCCAGTAGAAAAGTGGTGTAGTTGAGTGCTGGACTAGGTCTAGGAGCTGGGAAATCAGGCTTCAAATCCACACTCAGCCATGAAGCTCACAGGGTGACATTGGGCCAGTCACTCCCTCTCAGCCTAACCTACCTCACAGGGGTGTTGTGAGGTTAAAAGGAGGAAGGAGAGAACCATGGATGCCAACTTGAGCTCCTTGGAGGAAAGGTAGGATGTAAACATAATAAATAAATAAATAAAATGAGCAGACCAGTTCAGAGGGCTGGTGGCTTAAATCCTCACACATTCTAGTAGCAGAATCACGGTTCATTTTAGTGAGGACTCTCCTCACAACGCTAGTAGAAAAACATCTGTGTGGAGGGCCTCTCTATGGCATGATCTGTCAATGCTTTAAAATGAGAACAGGTTTTTTTAAATGTCATTAGAATAAATGCAACAAAGAGGAGAAAATTATAATCAACCGTGACTTTATCCAAGTGTGACCTCTAACATCCTGCTGAAGTGCTTTGCAAGGGATAAGCAAAGATGAAGCACAAGGGATTTCCATGGCAGCAGAGCTAAGCATATCCTCTACCCCCACCTTATCTCTGCAGTGCCTAGTAGGGATTTTATAATAGGGATTTCACAGGAACTGGTGGGATAGTTTTAGCTTATGGAAGTTCTTGCCATCTGTGATTTTGCTGAGGGAAGGCCCCTTTGTTCATCCTGAGGGAGCATAAATAATTTTGTCTTGGCAAACACATGGAAAATCTTCTTATCTCATACATTTGCTGGGGCAGCAAGCCTCCTGTCTTGAGAGCCACCTCTATCTTGTGGGTGATTCACCTCAGAAATGCTACTGCATCATATTAGGCCTAAGGATGAGCCCACGCACACAGAACGGTGACCTGATTGTATAAAACTGTGATCAACTTTTACTACTTTTTACTACCTCATGCAGATGTCCCTAAATGGAGCTGTGTTAGAAGCTGTCAAGATCTAGAGATTTGTGATGTCTCGCAGTGTGGTGACTCACACCGGCTGCCCAAATGTGCATACTCACCTTTAAGAGATGCTGCTGGTAGAGTTGAAGTGTACGTTAGTAGCTGGGAAGGCAAGCACACTGGCCAGTGTGGAGGAGTATTGCATTCCTGCACTGAGAAAGCTTGGCCTGTGATAGCTGATCGGTGGCAGCTGTTTCACACAGCCAAGTGACCGTGTAGCTTTGAAAGCTTCCCTTTGGGGAAGGGATGAGCACCTGCTTACATGAAAAAAGGGCCAGGTTCAATCCTCAGCATCCGTAAGGAGGGGCTAAGGAAGACTCCCTACCTGAAACTTTGGAGAGCTGCTGCCAGTCAGTGTAGACAGTACCAAGCTATATAGACCTATGGTCTGGCTCAGCATACATTCCTATGTCACATGAGAAACATGTAATCGAAATTAGTCCTCAGCTGAACATTAAAGGGCCAGTTTTGTTTGCTTAGGTGACGGCTATTGAGGGATGGTTATCCATTAATACAGGGTCCTGGAAGTTACAGCTATGGACATTTATTATAAGGTGGTTGAAGCCAAGAGCCTAGTTCTCCATCCTCCTCAGACAACATGGGAATCAAGCAGATTGGCAAATGAGGGAAGGAGAGAGCTGCCCAGCCCACTCACTCACCTGCTATGAAGGACCATAGCTCAGGGGCAGGGCATCTGCTTTGCATGCAGAAGGTCCCCGGTTCAATCCCCAGCATCTCCAGGTAGGGCTGGGAGAGAATCCTATCTGAAATCGCTTCGGGTGATAACATGACCCTTTGTCAAGGGCAATCTTGAAAATTCAGTTTGCTACGCTTATGAGAAACCAGTTTGATACTTGTACAAGATTGCCCTTGACAAAGGGTTGTGTTATCACCCAAAACGCGTTGGGCTTTGAGAAATAATTTTTCCTATTTGTAACCTCCTGCTGTTTGCTTGAGGGTCCCCTTTTTTTGGTTCAAGTGTTTTTGGGTGCTTCCCTCCTTGCTTTCCTGCATGATCAGCACACCTTCAAGGAGCTCCCTCTCTCCTTTGAAGCCTGATTGCAGCTCCAGTATAGATTCAAACTATGTCTGCGAATGCACATTTTTTTCTGCGTACTGGCAGAGGAAGAATGTCCATTTGCAGACACGGTGTGAATCAGTATCACTCCTGCAGTTTGATTTCAAAGGGGCTCCTCCTCAGCACTCACCTGCTGAGCTCCTGTGAAGAGGTGATGTCAGAGCTGACAGCACACCTTCAAAGGAGCCACTGATCAGCTAATTGGCACTGAGAGGGAGCCCCTTTGAAGTTGTCAATTAATGTCATAATGTTGCTAGGTGATTGACAGGTGGGCAGCAGGCAACGATCTGCCCCGCCAATCAGATCCACTCCTGCTGCATGTCTTCTTCCTCCCTCAGTCAGATGGAAACAGTTCTGGAAGAGAAGGAGTCAAAGTCAAAGGTAGTTGGTCCCATATGGGCCAATGGAGTGAGCTTTGCTGGCAGTCATCTTTTACAAACATGTTGTTATCGATTGGTATATCGTTCATGCATTAGGAAGGTGTTATACGTCACAAATCAACTTTCACACAATTGGTGTTTTAGTATCCACTTGCAATTGATGAACATAGTTGTGTGAAGGGACCATTGTGCTTTAGTTTTTTAACAGCATTGCTAATATTTGAGGATGATCACAGTCTGCTTAGATTGCAAACCACCCTTTGTCAGTTCTACTTTGTTTTGGTGTGATGTCTAAATTGACAACCCATAATGGTGTCTAGGTTTGCCTCCAGAGGACCCTGTCATTCAGCATTCCCCAACCTAGTGCTCTCCAGATGGTTTGGGCTACAACTCCAGTCTTCACTAACCATTGGGCCATGCTGGTTGGAGTTGATGGGAGTTGTAGTTCAAAACATCTGGAGGGCCCCAGGTTGGTAAAGTGCTGAAAGGTGATTATAACAGAGAAGCAGCTCAGAACCATAGTTACTCTCTATAGTTACTCTCTCATGCCATAGCTTGTTGTGATGTCATTGAACTAGATTTTGCTTGTAAAATACACCGTTTCCTTGTGTCTTTAATAAAGTGTTAGAAGTTTACAAAACAGTCTAAGTAAATAAAAGTTTAGAATATGAGATTATTGCTGTGGGTGATAACAGTGGATTCAATAGCTGCAGTTATGTTTGTCTTTCCATTCCGACTACAGTGATGTTTGTTTTTCATCAGCTCGCTGCCTCTTATCTTTATATGAAGGGGAGAAAATGAGTGTGATTATTTCTATCTGTTTTGAACAGGTTAATACCTTTTTAGGTGTGCGAGGTGACCTTCAGTGTTTCAGTAAATGTAGCAGTGGGTGTTAGATTTTTTCCCCCCAAAGTTGGGGGGGCTGTACATGTGTTTTAAATTCCTTCATTTTTCCATTTGGCAAACTGCATTCTAACAAACAGCTTATAAACTACTTCATTAGAAGAGAAGCTGGAGATGTTTCTTTCTTGGAAGCTTAACACAAGGGTAGGGGATCTTTTTTCAGCCCAAGGGCCACAATCTATTATGGGCAACTAAGGGAGCCCATGCCAGTGGTGGGTGGGGCCAGAGGCAAAAGTGGGTGGAGCAACAAATGTGAACCTTACCTGTCTACATTGCAGCCATGCAAAACACAGAGCTACACACACCCAATGGAGGCTGATGGTTCCAGTGTGAGTGGGACAGTGAATCCACTTCAGGTTTTAGTCTGAACCTTCAAGTGTAGCTTGGAAGAATTTGGTAACATGTGCTGTCCAAGGTGCTGCACCCTGGACAGCTCCTTCTTGGATAGCTCTTTGAAAGTTTGGACTAAAACCTGGAGTGGATTCACTGTCCTACCGACGTTGGAGCCACCAGCCTCCAGTGCACACACTCACATCTCTCCATCGATGCAAGCAAGAGGCACTACCATAGTCCAAACATGCATTCTAATCAGGCAAAAGGAGCCAAGGATGGTGTGGAGCTGGGCAAGTGAGGGGTGTGGCTAGAGAAATAGTATGGCCTGGAGAGGGGGCATAGACTGGGGAGAGTCCTGAGGGCCACAGAGAGGCCTGGAGGATCACATTTGGGTCCCAGACTTAGGGTTCCTCATCATTGGCTGAAAACACACATAGAAAATAAACCCAGCATATATCTAGACTACATAGTATTCTGTGACCCAAAGGGCCTTTATTGGCCTCCTCTAATCATTTATTGCAGTGGAACCAAAAGTCTTCATAGAAGATAGCAAGCTTTGGGCATAGTGCTGTGAGAGAGTATATTTTTTGCAAGCAGAAGAAGTGGTCTTCAATTCTAGTTGTACTTAGAGTAGACCCACTGAATGTGATAGAGATGGCTATCGTAGGTGCATTAATTTCATATGGGTCTACCGTGAGCATGACTTAGTTGACTACAACCCAAGGTTTTGGGTTTAAAATTCCTTATCTGCAGCGCAGAAAATCATAGGTAGCTGAACTGAGAAGAGACCACTGTCCAAAATCCTAGAAAGCTGGCTGGAGTTGATGACATAGGCTGGATGGATTGACAGTTTAATTCAGTTTAAGGAAGCTTCATATTTCTTGATGGAGTATTGGAATATGTTATTGCTTTGAAAATGAGGTTCTGCTCTCCGCCACCCTCCTGCAGTTAGCATGCCTTTTGAAATTATGAATTATGACACACAGGCTTCACTGAACTAGCAACTACCAACATGACCTTCACCATCCATGTTTCTACTTTTGCATAAACTTAAGAAGAGTCACGCTGGATCAGACCAAAGACCTATGTTCTTAACAGCAGCCAAACAGATGCTTCTTGGAAGACCACATGCAAAACAGGCACACAGTACACTCTCCCGCTCGTAATCCCCAGCAACTGGTATTCAACTGATATTTATTTTATTTAATATTATATAGATCAAGATGTATAACATTACTTATACATACAAATTATTTTATAGAGGCTGTGCAGGTCTTGCCCAATGCTGATTATATTCTAGTCAATGTAATGGGGCTTGCTTATAAGTAGACATGTAGGATTGCACTGTTAATTTATATATATATAATTATACCACTTAGTATAATAAGCTGGATGTCATAGCTACATCTTCTGAAGTAGGCACAAGGGAAGCCCCATATACAGCACATTATGGCTGTCTAATTATGAGGTTACCAATGTATGGACCACCATGGCAAGGCTATCCTGCCCTTTAAGCAATGACCTATATATTTTATTCAGGGCTTTTACAATGTTTGATTCTGATGATGCTATTTTATCATCTATATCCTGATTCTGTCACTTTATTTAGGACATTTTATACCACCGTTCATTAAGAAAAATTCCCAGGTAATGTGGTAAAACAATAAAACACACAGCATCCATAGAAGCTAAAACCAAATACTAAAAGCTTGGCGTCAACAACCAGAATATGCTTGGAACAATAGATGGGTGTTGTTAGTGCCTAAAACCAGTCAATGATGGTATTTGCCATTCCTTATGTCAGGGGAAAGTTGATTCCAAAGGCTGGGAACCACAACAGAGAAGGGCTTGCCTCTGGCTGCTGCAAGATAAATTTGCAAGATAAATTTACGGAACAAGCAGGAGGGACTGGTCTAACTTAACTGCATTACTGTGCGGATATTGCTTATACTTACTACCATATTGCTTTAATTATTTATTTCAATCTTGTAAGTCCCCCTGGATTATTTTTTTAATTGAAAGGTGGGGTTAAAAATGTAGAATTTATGTAAGCCCTGTGGCTTTTATGTGATAGGGTCATAAAAAGCCTATGGGCATGAGCATTAAAACTTAGTCGTGTTAATTTTGTTTCTTTGTTTCCTAACATTTCTTGAAATAGGGATGGGATGATCCATCAATTTCCGTTCTCCAGGTTTCTCATTTTCCCAATCTTAAATTCAGCCCTCCATATTTTTGCAGGAATTTGCATTTTTTTAAAAAGAACAGAATCCTCAAGAAAAATGCTTTTTAGTGCAGATTTCTCCTAATAAATCAATTTTTGTATGCAGTTTTGACTAATATGTACATTTTTTGCAAGGAATTTATCCTAATGTAATGCATTTTTGTATGTTATTTTCACCAATATATTCATTCTGTTCACACTTTCCCCTAACAGATGCATTTTTGTAAACATTGCTTGTTTGGAGAACTGCATTGCAAAATTCAGATAAGTGCAAATTTCAAAGAACGGCTGTGTTTCCATTCTCATGTTCAGAAAATGCAAATTTGAAAAATTCAGTGAACTGAATCAAATTTCTCCCCTATCCATAATGTAAACAAAACTTTACCGCTCTATAGAATTCTCTGAAGCCCTGAAAAATTCTGCTGCAGTGTACTGCTTAAAAGCACAGTAAGATGCCAAAGAGTTATTGGAGATAATCTCCTGGTTGTTGTTGTTTTAAATTGACAATATCTAAAAAATTAATTACACACCTCCTGGAATCTAACCTGCCTGGCTGTACAGTGTTACCAATGCCTATTATACAGACCCCAAAGTACAAGAGGCTGGGATGGACACCTAGTAATACTATCCTTCAGGCTTCTGCAACCTGCTGCTCCCCAGATGTTTTGGATCACAAACTCCCGTCAGCATCAGCCAGCACAATCAGACTGATGGGAGTTTTCTGAAACATCTGGATGAAGAAGGTTGGTGTAGTCACTCCACTTACTACTCTGCCAGGCTGTAGTACACTTCTGTTTAACACTCTCCAGTTTGCACAGTATTCCAGATAGTTCTGTCTAATTATGCTTGAGCTCTTGGTTGGTATTGCAGGGACTTACAGTTGAGGAGGCATTCTCATTGTCCGCCCCCTGCTTCAAATATACTGTAATTATTTTCTCCTTCAGAAAATGCTAAAGATCAATTTCTCTTCTCCTTTGATTTACTGTTAATGAGCATGCTGGTTTTGTTGTTTTTGTGAACCTGCAGAAAACAATGCTGCCATCTAGTGGGAAGGAACATTTGGCCCTGTAGTTCCTTTTCCCCGCCTATGAGAAAATATTTTTATATGTTTATAGATGTGGTTTTTTTTCCAGTGAACCTCAGAGATGTAGGTTTGCCCATCTGTCAGTCACTTGACATCACCATGATGTCAGGTGACCCATTTTTCCTTTGCAGCATGAACCACACTGTAATGGAACATTTTTTACATCAGAAGTGGAATGGGTAGTCATAACTTGGGGAAAACAGCCTTGTGGGTCAAATTAGGACCCCGTGCCAGGCCCAGTTAGGTCTGCGGAATGGAGGTTCCTCACCACTGAGTTAGATATTTCTGTGCTGTGGTCAAATATGTTCAACCTCCCTCTTGAATGTGAGCAAAAAGAACAGTTACAATTCCAGAACTTTGGGTTTTGGCATATGCCTTCTCTTGCTGTGCTTTGAGCAGCTGCACTTACACCCACCTAGCTTCCAACTTAGTACATCTTCTCAGTATTAAAAGTCATTTTAATATTAAGTTTATAATTTAGAAGACCAGGGAATCTTTATAGTGATGCTGTAAGAGAGTGTTTTATTTGTGGCTACATCAGGAGCAGGTCCAGACTGACAGCCTATCTTAGTTCTGTTCATTCATTGCTGCTAGCAAGTTTCAAAAGCATCTCTTCACCGCCTTTAGGCAAAGGTCTTTCCCAAACCTGCTGTACTTTTGGAGGTGCCGGTAGAGCCCTCCAAATGTTGTTGAACTACAGTTCCCATCAGCTCCAGCCAGGGGAAACAATGGCCAGGAATTAAAGGCTAGGTGTTCCTGTGTAGAGTGCTGAGTTCCCAAACAAGGGCAGCTAGTACAGTAGGGCCCCACTTATACGGCGGGTTCCGTTCCGGACCCCCGCCGTAAAGCAGAACCCCATTGACTTTAATGGGCCGCGTCGTGCGAAAATGATGCAAAAACGGCACAAAACGGCGCAAAAGGGGAAAAAAAACTTTAAAATTGAAAATGAAAGGCGCCGCATCAGCGGAACACCTTAAAGCGGAACGCCGTAAAGCGGGGCCCTACTGTAGTCAAGTTCTACTGTTTTATGTCCTGCACTCTGTTCCCTCTGAGAGGCTGGTAGACTCAACGGTGCCATCTAGGCTGCAATACCAGCCTATATGAGTGTTCAGTCAGCTGACCCTCAAGGGCCAGTTTCTAGCCACTAAGCTCCGTACCCGGCCTTAGCGCTTGCTGAGCAACTTGTCTCTGGTGTGAGGACACTGTCTCAGTGCTCCCTTGTCTTGATGTCTTATCACAGATAGCAAGCTGCCTTATATACTGAGACAGACCATGGGTCCATCTAGCTCAGTATCGTCTACACTGACTGGCAGTGGTGCTTCAGGGACATTCCCAGCTCTACCTGGAGTTGCTGGCCATTAAACCTGGGACCTTCTGCATGCCAAGCAGATGCTCTGCCACTGAGCTGTAGCCCCTGCCTGGCTTTGACTCTGTTTCTGGTCTTCTCGGCTTGACAGCCTGCTTCCCCTCCAGCACCCCTTCCAGTTCCTGGAACCTGATCTTTGGCAAGCCCTGACTCCTGACAACACCAGGGGGATTAAAACACGGTGTCGAAATCCAGTGGACCTTTCACTGCGGCAAGATTTAGAAGGTCATACAATCCAAGGCTTCTAAGTCATATGAACAGGAAGCTGCCTTGACTTGGTCCATCTTGTGAGGCTATTGGTCCATCTACCCCAGTGATGTCTGCTCTGATTTGCAGCTGTTCTGCAATGCCTCCGGGCAAAAGGCCTTGTTTGTGCTCTGCCATTCCCCAGTGGCTTTGAGTGGTTTCACAGGATTGATAACAGAGACTAATTAGAGACTGCAGCGTAAACATGAGTGTCTAGTGATAGGTGCTAATTGCCCTGACATACGCCTGCGAATTTTCTCATCTCCCCTATCCCTGAGTTGTGTTTTTTTTTTCCCAGTTAGGGCCGTTCAAGGCAAATGGGGGAACACCCCCCCAGTTGGGATCAATCATCCCTGTGTCATGAAAGGCAGAGGGTTAATAGCTTGCTGCTGAGAAAATAGCTATTTTCCAACAGCCACTCTTTACTCTTACCTTCTTTGTGTAGTTAAAAGATTGTTGGAGAGACCCAGGTCCAAAACCACATTCAGGCAATGAGGATCACGGGAGGGCCTTGGGCCAGTCACACTCTCTTAGCCTGGCATACCTCACAGGGTTGTTGTGAGCATAAATGGGGGGAGGGGAGCATGTGCACTTATCTAAGTCTCCTGGAGAAAGGCTAGGAATAAAAATGTAATAAATAATCCTGTATACTAATAGTGAACTAATTCTCCCACTGCAGCTCCTTGTATATCCAAAATGGATATTTTTATGTGCGGATGAGAAACATATTTTTATGTGCGGATATATGCGGATGAGAAAGAGATATCGGCAGGCTTAGGGTTGGCAGAAGTACCAAAAGAAAAGAAGTAATTAGGGAACCCTCAGAACAACACAAAGAGGACTTGACATGCTCAGTAGTTGCAGAACAGGGAAAGAATGGAAAAGAGTATGGCTGGCCGGCTGGCACCTGAAACAGGAGCACTCCACACCGCAACATTTTGTTGCAGGTCCCACCTGGACATAAATACATAATGTGTTTCAACTCTGAAGAGTGCAAAGCCTCCATATAGCTGAAAGACAGTTTCCTCCCTTGTTATTTAATTATTTTATATCACAACCTTTGCCTTAGAACCCCAGGGCAGGTTTCAATAATAAATACATAAAACAATAAGTAATTAAAAAGAATTTAAGATAAACAGTATAGTAAAATAGACCATCATTTGGGGGCATAAGCGGTCAGTGCAGGAGTAGCCATTCTTATTGTCAATATATGCTCAGAAATATAACAGCCATGAGTACCAAGTGGCATGTAAAAAGCACAGCAAAATACAAAGGTTTGGATGGAAAGATGCCCTTCCATTTACGGAAGGAATTTTGGACCTGAGTCTTTCTTCCAACACTCTCACTACCAAAGAAGGGAGAGGAAACACAGGCTGTTTCATTGGAAAATATCTATTTTCTCAGCAGCAAGCTATTAACCCTCTGTCTTTCATAGGAGCAAAGGAAGCTGCCTGGTACTGAGTCAGACTACTGGACCAAGTAGCTCAGTTTTGTCTACACTGACTGGCAGCTGCTCTCCAGGGTTTCAGGCAGGAGATATTCCCAGCTGTACCTAGAGGTTCTGGGGATTGAACCTGGGACCTTCTGCAGGCAGAGCAGATGCTCTACCACTCAGCTATGACTTTTTTATGACACAGGTGCCGAGAATTGTGAGGTGATTCCTATTGAGCTCACAGAGCTACAGTTCGCAGAGTTCCCTGGAAAGAAAGACAGACTGTGAAACTACTCTGGGAATTGTAGCTCTGTGAGGGGAAGAGGGGGTCTCCTAACAACTCTCTGCACCCTTCACAAACTATAGTTCCCAGGATTCTTTAGGGGAAGCCATCACTTTTTAAAAGTGGTGTAATACTGCTTTAAAGTTATAGTGCAGGTGGGGCCTTAATCTGTGATAGCAAAAACAGCAAAGAATCCAACAATTTATCTTACCCTAAGCTTATGGCCCACTTTGTCTAGTATAGCAATGGGGAA
Organism: Rhineura floridana; assembly: GCF_030035675.1. Lineage (NCBI taxonomy): Eukaryota > Metazoa > Chordata > Lepidosauria > Squamata > Rhineuridae > Rhineura > Rhineura floridana. The sequence continues at coordinate 183,565,325 of NC_084483.1, forward strand.
CCTGTGGTGCTCCGGATGCTGTCGGACTGCAGCTTCTGTCAGCCCCAGCCAGCATGGCCAAAGGTTGGGGATGAGGGAGAAATTTGATTCAGTTCTCATTTCAGGGTGAATCTACCTAATCTGCACTTTCTGAAACAATGCACAAACCAAAGCACAGTCTTCCCTCAAAATTTGCACTTCTTTGAATTTTGAAATGCAGTTCTCAATCCAGGTAATGCGCAAATACTACATATAATGCATGTACTAGAAAAAGTGTGGATAAAAATTCGTATTTTGTATAAAAATAATATACAAAAAGGCATTATATATTGAGGAAAATTGCTTTGCAGAAATGTGTATATAAGGCAAAACCGCACACAAAAATGTTAGGGAAAATATATATTAGAAAAAAATCACACTAAAATGTTGATGAATTTCCCTGAGAACTTTTTTTTTTTAAGCAAACTGATGTGAAAATGTAGAGAACTAAATTTAAGATTGGAAAAGCGAGGAAGTGTGAGAAAACAAAATTGACAGACTGGTCCCTCCGTGGCTGTAGTCCAACATCGTTTGGAGGACCACAGGTTCCCCAGCCCTGCCCTAAAGCTTATGTTGCCAGATGGATGACAGGAACTAGATAGTACAATACTGAGACAAGTCATTGGTCTGTTTAGCCCAGCACTGCCTAATCTAACTGGTAATGGTTCAAGTCAGGGCCATGGTGCTAACCTTTTCCCCCATGCCTTTTTCTCAGTTCAAACCCCACCGCATCCATCCCCCCGTTGCAGAATAGCCTTCCCAGATTCTTCCTTTATCCATCAATGTATTCAGTGAAAGCATTTATTTAAGAACTTACCTTCATTATATTATTATCAACATATATTCCCTTTATCTCCCCAAACTGGGTCCTCTTGGGTGCATTTATAGCAAAACCTACACAGAACTAAACAGCTGTTAGGTTTATACAAAATCAAATCTCCAGAGACAATCATTCTCCCCCTCCCCGCTTGCCTCTCTCTTTACAAAAGAGTTGTACAAATGGTGTGGGGATCGTTTAATTCCCCACAGAGGGCAAGGCAAAGGCTGGCTGGAGCACAGAGCGAGCTTTAACGTACCAGATGGGAGCTGAGCTTGTGCAGAAGGGTCTTTTCAATAAATTGATTTTTCTCCCCATATCACCCCTGCCAAGGAAATGAAAGGAGGCTCTCTCTTTTTGTCCTATTAAGGCAACTGAAATGCACTGAGTTTGAGGTGAGACAGAATTCTGTCTGTGGTTTTATATCCATGATGGCCCTTCCATGGTGGCGACACATTCATTACGACGTATCCACTTACAACTTGATTTGCAGTCACCAAGGGCTGGTTCGCTTATCGTCATCTAATAATGACTGAATATGTGAATTGCGGCTAGAAGACCACAGATGAACCTTCCATCTCATTTCACCTCACAGCAGAGGCAGTTGGTGGCTCCATGTCAGTATGGCAGTGGAGTCTGCTCCAGGTTTTAGTTGGAACTTTCAAGAAGCTGTCTCAGGTGTTTCAGGACATTAATCAAGTGCAGAGAATTCAGGTGACGTGCATGCATGTGTGAGGACTTAGATTTTCCAGCCCTTTAGAGAAAGGCTGAGCTGCTGCACAATTAGACATTAGGACCTGGGCATCTTAAGGATCATTTTCTTCCATATTTATTTATATGTCAACTTCTATCCCTACATCTCAAGGCTATGTATGCAGCAGAATATTTTTTTTTAAAAAGACAAAGTAGACACCCATGGCAGAGATCCATTTCTCCATCTGGGAAAGCCGATCAGAACAAAAATGTCTTTTTGTTGTTTCTGGAAAAAAACACCCAGTGATTCCTGTCATATCTCAACAGAGCTATTACACGGAATGGGGCAGTCACACTGAAAGCCCTGCTCTGAATTACTGTGGAGTGGGCTTCTGATATCTGGGTCCCCATAGATCAGCCTTTCCCAACCAGTGTGCCTCCAGATGTTGTTGGACCACAACTCCCATCAGCCTCAGCCAGCATTGCCAATGGTCAGGAAAGATGGGAATTGTGGTCCAACAACATCTGGAGGCACACTGGTTGGGAAAGGCTGCCATAGATGGTGGGATTGGAAGGTGGAAGGTCTTGCTCTGGATGCTTTTTCCAAATGAAGCCTGGTAGCTATCTGTCAAGACCAGGGCCTTTTCAGCAGCAACATCAATTATGTGGAAAGCCCTTCCCAGAAATCTCCATCAACCCCGACCCCATTTCAGATGCAAGGGCAAAGCATTGCTCTTTGAAAACAACATTAGTTTCGCTCTGTTTTTTGCATCTGATTAGAATACTGCTGGCTAACATTAGTGCGATTTGGACTTTGGACACATCTACACGATACATTTAAAGCTCTATGAGATCAGAGTGGTTTAACAATCAATCCTTCTTCCCAGGGCACTCTGAAAACTGTAGCTCTGTGAGTGTCCTAACAGCTCTCAGCACCCTGAAAAATCACAATTCCCAGGACTCTTTGGGGGAAGCTATGACTGTGTTTAAAGTGGAATAATACTGCTTTAAATGTATAGTGCAGATGGGGTTGTTCTTTTTGTTTTCTTCCTGAGAAAAAGCACACTGAGTTGTATCCAATTAAGCCATCTTCAGAGTTGACCTGCTGAAATTAATTGACATGACTACCCGAAGTCCTTTGATTTCAGTGGGTCTACTTTGAGTATGACATAGGTGGAAATAACATTCTGTGTTTTATTGCCACTGGTGTTTTCTTTTTAAACAACATTATGTGAGATAGCAACTTCAGTCATATTCAAAGTAGACTAGAGATGGAAAGATCTGTCAATTTCTGTTTTCTCATTTTTTTCATTTTTCCAATCTTAAATTCAGTTCTCCATATTTTTTCATGAATTTGTGGTTTTTTTAAAAAAAATCCTCATAAAAATTCTGTGTCATTTTAGTATGGATGTCTCCTAATAAACACATTTTTGTAAGGAGTTTTGACTAATATATACATTTTTGCAAGCAATTTCTCATATATAATGCATTTTTGTATGTTATTTTCTCTCATATATTATTTTTATGCACACTTTCCCCTAATATGCATTTTTGTAAACATTATTTGGCTGGCGAACTGCATTACAAAATTTGAATAAATGCAAATTTCAAAGGATGGCTGTATTTGGGTTCTCATAGTGGGAAGTGGGAATTTGATAAAATCGGCTTGAAATGCAAACTGAATCGAAATTCTTGCCCATCGCTAGAGTAGAGCATAAGAACATAAGAACATAAGAAGAGCCTGCTGGATCAGGCCAGTGGCCCATCTAGTCCAGCATCCTGTTCTCACAGTGGCCAACCAGGTGCCTGGGGGAAGCCCGCAAGCAGGACCCGAGTGCAAGAACACTCTCCCCTCCTGAGGCTTCCGCCAACTGGTTTTCAGAAGCATGCTGCCTCTGACTAGGGTGGCACAGCACAGCCATCACGGCTAGTAGCCATTGATAGCCCTGTCCTCCATGAATTTGTCTAATCTTCTTTTAAAGCCGTCCAAGCTGGTGGCCATTACTGCATCTTGTGGGAGCAAATTCCATAGTTTAACTGTGCGCTGAGTAAAGAAGTACTTCCTTTTGTCTGTCCTGAATCTTCCAACATTGAGCTTCTTTGAATGTCCATGAGTTCTAGTATTATGAGAGAGGGAGAAGAACTTTTCTCTATCCACTTTCTCAATGCCATGCATAATTTTATACACTTCTATCATGTCTCCTCTGACCCGCCTTTTCTCTAAACTAAAAAGCCCCAAATGCTGCAACCTTTCCTCGTAAGGGAGTCGCTCCATCCCCTTGATCATTCTGGTTGCCCTCTTCTGAACCTTTTCCAACTCTATAATATCCTTTTTGAGATGAGGCGACCAGAACTGTACACAGTATTCCAAATGCGGCCGCACCATAGATTTATACAACGGCATTATGATATCGGCTGTTTTATTTTCAATACCTTTCCTAATTATTGCTAGCATGGAATTTGCCTTTTTCACAGCTGCCGCACACTGGGTCGACATTTTCATCGTGCTGTCCACTACAACCCCGAGGTCTCTCTCCTGGTCGGTCACCACCAGTTCAGACCCCATGAGCATATATGTGAAATTCAGATTTTTTGCTCCAATATGCATAATTTTACACTTGTTTATATTGAATTGCATTTGCCATTTTTCCGCCCATTCACTCAGTTTGGAGAGGTCTTTTTGGAGCTCTTCGCAATCCCTTTTTGTTTTAACAACCCTGAACAATTTAGTGTCATCAGCAAACTTGGCCACTTCACTGCTCACTCCTAATTCTAGGTCATTAATGAACAAGTTGAAAAGTACAGGTCCCAATACCGATCCTTGAGGGACTCCACTTTCTACAGCCCTCCATTGGGAGAACTGTCCGTTGATTCCTACTCTCTGCTTTCTGCTTCTTAACCAATTTCTTATTCACAAGAGGACCTCTCCTCTTATTCCATGACTGCTAAGCTTCCTCAGAAGCCTTTGGTGAGGTACCTTGTCAAACGCTTTTTGAAAGTCTAAGTACACTATGTCCACTGGATCACCTCTATCTATATGCTTGTTGACACTCTCAAAGAATTCTAATAGGTTACTGAGACAGGACTTTCCCTTGCAGAAGCCATGCTGGCTCTGCTTCAGCAAGGCTTGTTCTTCTATGTGCTTAGTTAATCTAGCTTTAATTATACTTTCTACCAGTTTTCCAGGGACAGAAGTTAAGCTAACTGGCCTGTAATTTCCGGGATCCCCTCTGGATCCCTTTTTGAAGATTGGCGTTACATTTGCCGCTTTCCAGTCCTCAGGCACAGAGGAGGACCCAAGGGACAAGTTACATATTTTAGTTAGCAGATCAGCAATTTCACCTTTGAGTTCTTTGAGAACTCTCGGGTGGATGCCATCCGGGCCCGGTGATTTGTCAGTTTTTATATTGTCCATTAAGCTTAGAACTTCCTCTCTCGTTACCACTATTTGTCTTAGTTCCTCAGAATCCCTTCCTGCAAATGTTAGTTCAGGTTCAGGGATCTGCCCTATATCTTCCACTGTGAAGACAGATGCAAAGAATTCATTTAGCTTCTCTGCAATCTCCTTATCATTCTTTAGTACACCTTTGACTCCCTTATCATCCAAGGGTCCAATTGTCTCCCTAGATGGTCTCCTGCTTTGAATGTATTTATATAATTTTTTGTTGTTGGTTTTTATGTTCTTAGCAATGTGCTCCTCAAATTCTTTTTTAGCATCCCTTATTGTCTTCTTGCATTTCTTTTGCCAGAGTTTGTGTTCTTTTTTATTTTCTTCATTTGGACAAGACTTCCATTTTTTGAAGGAAGTCTTTTTGCCTCTAAGAGCTTTCTTGACTTTGCTCGTTAACCATGCTGGCATCTTCTTGGCCCTGGCGGTACCTTTTCTGATCTGCGGTATGCACTCCAGTTGAGCTTCTAATATAGTGTTTTTAAACAACTTCCAAGCATTTTCGAGTGATGTGACCCTCTGGACTTTGTTTTTCAGCTTTCTTTTTACCAATCCCCTCATTTTTGTGAAGTTTCCTCTTTTGAAGTCAAATGTGACCGTGTTGGATTTTCTTGGCAATTGGCCAGTTACATGTATGTTTAATTTAATAGCACTGTGGTCACTGCTCCCAATCGGTTCAACAACACTTACATCTCGCACCAGGTCCCGGTCCCCACTGAGGATTAAGTCCAGGGTTGCCGTCCCTCTGGTCGGTTCCATGACCAACTGGTCTAGGGAATAGTCATTTAGAGTATCTAGAAACTTTGCTTCTTTGTCATGACTGGAACACATATGCAGCCAGTCTGTGTCCAGGTAGTTGAAGTCACCCATTACTACCACATTTCCTAGTTTGGATGCTTCCTCAATTTCATATCTCATCTCAAGGTCTCCCTGAGCATTTTGATCAGGGGGACGATAGATCGTTCCCAGTATTAAGTCCCTCCTGGGGCACGGTATCACCACCCACAACGATTCTGTGGAGGAGTCTGCCTCTTTTGGGGTTTCGAGCTTGCTGGATTCAATGCCTTCTTTCACGTATAGAGCGACTCCGCCACCAATACGTCCTTCCCTGTCCTTCCGATATAGTTTATATCCAGCGATAACCGTATCCCACTGGTTTTCTCCATTCCACCAGGTCTCCGTTATGCTCACTATATCAATGCTCTCCTCTAAGACCAAGCACTCCAGTTCTCCCATCTTGGTTCGCAGGCTCCTAGCATTAGCGTACAGGCACTTGTAAGCAGTGTCTCTCTTCAAGTGTCTTTGGCACTTGTGGTTAGGCCTGTGGTAATTTTGCTCTTCTGAATTTATATCCTGTGCCCCTGCTCTCACAATGCCTACTTCTAGGCCTACCCCTTTTAAAATTTCATCATTTCTTTGGTTTTTATCCCAGGGGGGAGGTTTATTCCGAACCGGACCTTTCTCAGCTCCTGTCGGGTTTCCCCCCTCAGTCAGTTTAAAAGCTGCTCTGCCACCTTTTTAATTTTAAGTGCCAGCAGTCTGGTTCCATTCTGGTTCAAGTGGAGCCCGTCCCTTTTGTACAGGCCCAGCTTGTCCCAAAATGTTCCCCAGTGCCTAACAAATCCAAACCCTTCCACCCGACACCATCGTCTCATCCACGCATTGAGACTGCGAAGCTGGGCCTGTCTGGCTGGTCCTGCGCGTGGAACCGGTAGCATTTCAGAGAAAGCCACCTTGGAGGTCCTGGCTTTCAGCATCCTACCTAGCAACCTAAATTTTGCTTCCAGGACCTCACGGCTGCATTTCCCCATGTCGTTGGTGCCAACGTGCACCACGACCACTGACTCCTTCCCAGCACTGTCTACCAAACTATCTAAACGACGGGCGATATCCGCAACCTTCGCACCAGGCAGGCAAAACACCTTGCGGTCTACGCGCCCATCACACACCCCACTGTCTATGTTCCTAATGATCGAATCACCCACTACAAGGATCCCTCCACCCCCTGGAGATATATCCTCGGCACGAGAGGATAGCTGCTCATCCCCCAAGGAATGGGTCCCTTCTAAGGGATCGTTTCCCTCTTCCTCAGCTGGATGCTCTCCTTCCCCGAGACCATCGTTCTCCATGATAGCAGGAGAGCTATCATCGTTGGAGTGGGACACAGCTATAACGTCCCTGAAGGCCTCCTCCACACACCTCTCTGCCTCTCTCAGCTTTTCCAGGTCCGCCACCTTGGCCTCAAGGAAATGAAGTCGTTCCCGGAGAGCCAGGAGCTCATTGCACCAAGAGCATACCCACGACTTCTGTCCAACAGGCAGATAGTCGTACATGCTGCAGGCGGTGCAAAACACTGGAAAGCCCCCACACCCCTGCTGGCTTCTTACCTGCATAGTTTTGTTTAAGGTTTATTACGTCAATGGGTTGGAGACTGCGGTTTAGTTGAGGTCAGGGAACAGACGGCAGAGTGGGGGGCCCTGGCCTCCTCGCCCTGGCCTCCTCGCCCTGGCCTCCTCGCCCTGGCCTCCTCGCCCTGCTGCCGAACTCGCTCTGCTGCTTAACTCGCCTTGACGCTTTGTCAGCTGGGGCCTTGACGCTTTGTCAGCTGGGGCCTTGACGCTTTGTCAGCTGGGGCCTTGACGCTTTGTCAGCTGGGGCCTTGACGCTTTGTCAGCTGGGGCCTTGACGCTTTGTCAGCTGGGGCCTTGACGCTTTGTCAGCTGGGGCCTTGACGCTTTGTCAGCTGGGGCCTTGACGCTTTGTCAGCTGGGGCCTTGACGCTTTGTCAGCTGGGGCCTTGACGCTTTGTCAGCTGGGGCCTTGACGCTTTGTCAGCTGGGGCCTTGACGCTTTGTCAGCTGGGGCCTTGACGCTTTGTCAGCTGGGGCCTTGACGCTTTGTCAGCTGGGGCCTTGACGCTTTGTCAGCTGGGGCCTTGACGCTTTGTCAGCTGGGGCCTTGACGCTTTGTCAGCTGGGGCCTTGACGCTTTGTCAGCTGGGGCCTTGACGCTTTGTCAGCTGGGGCCTTGACGCTTTGTCAGCTGGGGCCTTGACGCTTTGTCAGCTGGGGCCTTGACGCTTTGTCAGCTGGGGCCTTGACGCTTTGTCAGCTGGGGCCTTGACGCTTTGTCAGCTGGGGCCTTGACGCTTTGTCAGCTGGGGCCTTGACGCTTTGTCAGCTGGGGCCTTGACGCTTTGTCAGCTGGGGCCTTGACGCTTTGTCAGCTGGGGCCTTGACGCTTTGTCAGCTGGGGCCTTGACGCTTTGTCAGCTGGGGCCTTGACGCTTTGTCAGCTGGGGCCTTGACGCTTTGTCAGCTGGGGCCTTGACGCTTTGTCAGCTGGGGCCTTGACGCTTTGTCAGCTGGGGCCTTGACGCTTTGTCAGCTGGGGCCTTGACGCTTTGTCAGCTGGGGCTCCCTCTAGCTCGTGGAGCAGGCTCCCTTGCTAGGGTGCTCTGACTTTATATGTGTGGCTGGTTCCTCCCAGCTACTGCTGCCAGCCAATGATGTGTTACTTGAGGCTGATGGCTATCAGCTGGGGCTTAGCTCTTTAGTATTCTCTCAGGCTTCCTTCCTGAGCGAGGGGCGGGGCTGTTTAAGCTTTTGGCTGCTTTTAATCTCAGCAAGGGGCTGCACCTTCCAGGCAAGTCTTTTGTGTTTGTTGTTTTCCCACCTAGAACAGCCTGACCTTTCTTTAACCTAGGGAAACAGAGCTTGTGGTTGTGTTTCAGGAAGGCTGAAGCTGCCCTTTTTAGCAAGGACTGAGCTGACTCTCTCCCTGTATGTATCGGTGGAGTTTCCTTTTCCCCCTTCTCTCCGACTGGAATTTAGCCTTGTTTACAGTGTCCCCTGAAGCTTTCCTGCTAGGGTGGTGTTGAAAACTAGCTTTCTATATGCTTCCTTCTCCTAGGATCTGTCTCCTAAGATATAGGTTCTTTCAACCTTTGAGCCTTTGAAATTAATGGACTTTAAGCCATTCTGCTCTGAAAATGTCTTAGTTAGATATCACCCTATGTATTTTTTGCATTATTTTTTATTCTGCTTTGCTGTTTTCAATTGTAAGCCATGAAGAGCGGGGTGGTAATAGATGGGAAATAAATTATTAAAATGAAAACAAAGAAATAATGAACATTTTAGATATGTACAAAACATGCTTGTTCAGTCAGGGTTTTAGAACACCATTAGACTGGAATTTTTAAACTGTCTTCCTCTGTTTCTTGATGGCATTTTATTACAGCTCAGTATATATGTACTGCAAGTTTTATCACTACGTTTATTACTGCTTTCATGAATATTACTCACATGTGTTGGAAACTGCCCTGATTCCCAGAAGGAGGAGAGAATGGAAATATTTCAAGCATCTTTTTTGCTTTTCTTTACACACCTTCCCCCCCCTGGTGCTTCATCACTTGCTTGCATTCCAAGCATAGCCCTTTAGAGATTCCTCTAGGCAAGCAAATTATTGCTTCCTTTGACCTTCAGCAGAAAATCTTTAAAAAAAAATGGTTTTGTGTAAATAGTGCAAATTTGACATGCCTGCTTTGGCTTCCAAGTACTCCTGCCTCCAGCCCCTTCCTGCTTCCTACCCCTGCCTTTGCATTCATCTCAGCATACAGTTCTGCAGGCCTTGGGCATTTTTGTTGCTTCATTGCTTGTCTTGTTTACTCTCGTGCCTTTTGATGTTGCATGTCAGAGGCATTTATAGCCAGGGTGCCCATATGGTATCTGTTGAGAATGTCCAGGATCATAATTTCAACCCTTTCCTCTCCTCAAAGCAGATTTCCTCTCCCTCCCCCCTTTTTCCCCTTGAACGAGGCAAGTAACAGTATTCTCTTCATCCTTATCTCCCACACAAGGATACTGCCCACACTGTACATGCAAACTAGACAATGACAAGTCATGTTCCAAAGACAATTATGCTGCATCCATATGGGGTGGCAAAAAGTTTCGAAGACGAGGCAAGATTAAAGCAGGGAAGCAAATCTGGCATGAAAGTCTGGCAAGTGTGACTGTGGGGAGGAAAAGAGGTAGGTAGGTAGATACAAAGAATGAAATATAAGCAGCTTTTGCACTGAGATAACGCCAAAGATACTCAAGTCAGTGTAGCCCAGGAGGGTCTTCTTTAACCCAGAGCATCTCCTGAGTTGCTTCCAATCATATACTACCTGATCCTTTAAAGAGAAACACTGGAAGTCCCAGAGATCAAACCTGGGATCATTAGTATGCAAAGCATATGCTCAGCCATAACGGTAGAGATGTACCTTTAAGGATGTTCAACTCACCCCAGATAATAAACAAGATAGAACACAAGGAGGCCTACACACTCTTGTAATGGTATGGATGGGATTATGCTTCCCACTGAGAATCAGGTTTGCATCTTAGGACGTTATTAGATCAAGCCCTTGATTTTGGATACCAGTGTGCATATGTGGCATGAAGCGCCTTCAACAGCTTAGGCTGGTGTGCCAGCTGTAATGTCTCCAACCTGGGAGACCAGGGTTCGAATCCCCACATAGCCATGAAGCTCACTGGGTGACCTTGGGCCAGTCACTGCTTCACAGCCTCCTGAAAACCCTATTCATAGGGTCGCCATAAGTCAGAATCTACTTGAAGGCAGTACATTTACATTAGTAGCATCCAGGATAGACTACTGCAATGTGTAGGGGCTGCCTTTGAAGGCTTGAATTTTTAACAGATCTGCTGCCTGATTAATGAGGGGCACCTTTTTAGTTGATCTAAATGTTTTTAATTGATTAATGCAGCTACTTGATTAAATAGTCCAGCTGCAGTATGTTTGTGTGTGTGTATGTATGTATTTGTATTACTAGATGCTGTTTCTATAAAGATAATGTCACTATCATCACAAAGATTGCATCACAAAGAACAGGAGCTTCCTGTTTAGAAAACAAATCCCCACAATTGTGCTATGCAGTCTAAGAAGCTATGGCTTAGCCTACAATCTCCTGTCCATATATTCTTTTAAGTAATCTGTTATGGTGAAATAAACTGCCCTAGACTAAATGGGTTATGGATATGAAGTCTTAATATCATAATCAAATGTATGTGATAAGATCATAGAAAAATAGAATCATAGAGTTGGAAGGGGCCTATAAAGTCATCGAGTCCAAACCTCTGGTCAATGCAGGAATCCAAATTAAAGCATACCTGACAGGTGGCTGTCCAGCTGCCTCTTGAATGCCTTCAGTGTTGAAGAGCCCACCACCTCCCTGGTAATTAGTTCCATTGTCGTTAGGAAGCGTTTCCTGATGTTCAGTCGAAATCTGGCTTCCTGTAACTTGAGCCCACATCCTGCACTCTGGAAGGATTGGGAAGAAATCCTGGCCCACCTCTGTGGCAACCTTTCAAGTATTTGAAGAGTATTATCATATCTCCCTTCAGTCTTCTCTTCTTAAGACTAAACATGCCCAATTCTTTTAGTCTCTCCTCACAGTACCTTGTTTCCAATCCCCTGATCATCCTCACTGCCCTCCTCTGAACCTGTTCCAGTTTGTCTGCATCCTTCTTAGAGTGTGGTGTCCAGAACTGGGTGCAGTACTCAAGATGAGGCCTAACCAGTGCCAAATAGAGGGGAACCAATAATTCACATGATTTGGAAACTATATTTCTGTTAATGCAGCTTAAAATAGCATTTGCCTTTTTGGTGGCCACATCACGCTATTTGCTCATATTCAGCTTGTGCTCAGCAACACTCCCAAGATCCTTCTCTCACATAGTATTGCTGAGCCAAGTATCCCCCATCTTATAACTGTGCATTTGGTTTCTTTTTCCTAGGTGTAGAACTTGGCACTTATCCCTGGCACTTATCCCTGTTAAATTTCATTCTGTTGTTTTAAGCCCAATGCTCCAGCCTATCAAGATCCCTTTGCATTTTGTTTCTGCCTTCCAAGGAATAGATATCCCTCCCAATTTTGTATCATCTGCAGATTTGATCAGCATTCCCTGCACCTCTTCATCCAAGTCATTAATAAAAATGTTGAAGAGCACTGGGCTCAGGACCAAGCCACGTGATACCCCACTCATTACCTCCCCCCAGTTTGAGAAGGAACCATTGATAAGCACTCTTTGAGCATGATTCAGTAGCTAACTGTGGACTTACCTGATAGTTGTTCCATCCAGCTCACATTTAGCTAGCTTGCTAATCAGAATATTTATTTATTTATTTAATTATTTGATTTATATCCCGCCATTCCCCCCAGCAGGAGCCCAGGGCAGCCAACAAAAGCGCTAAAAACATATCAAAACATCATAAAAACAGACCTTAAAATACACCAAAACAAAACAACTTTAAAAACATTTTAAAAAGAGCTTTAAAACATCTTTTAAAAAGGGTTAAAAATATTGTTTTTTTTAAAAAAAAAACATATTAAAAGCATATTAATATCATGGAGCACTTTGTCAAAAGCTTTGCTGAAGTTGCAATATATTATGCCCACAGCATTTCCACAGTCTACCAGGGAGGTTACCCGATTAAAAGATGAGATAAGATTAGTATGGCAAGATTTGTTCTTCATAAATCCATGTTGGCTTCTAGTAATCACTGCATTGTTTTCAAGAAAGACTTTCCTCTTTCAACAAGTCTTTTAATTGAGACCTATCCCAGTCTGCATCTGTGTCAGAATTGTTTAATACGTTTTTTAATAATGTTTTTAACCCTTCTTTAAAATTGTTTTTTCTTTTTTTAAAAAAAATGTTTTTAATGCTGTTTTGTTTTAATGTATTTGGAGATCTGTTTTTATGATGTTTTAAAGTGTTTTAGTGCTTTGTTTGCCACCCTGGGCTCCTGCTGGGAGGAAGGGTGGGATACAAATTAAATAAATAAATAAGGTGCTTAACAGACTGACCACTTTATATTCTGCTCTGAGGTTCCTGAACTGACTTGACAACCCTTATTAAATTCTAAAAACCCGATTCTATCCTGTGAATCTCCTGAAAAAATGGTAAACCCTCATTTCAGGACACCACAGCACTCACTCTGCAAATCTTATACAGCAAAGGAAATTTCTCATCCTACGAATCCAATTATTAATGCATGCCAGGTTTCTGTTCTCTCACCTAATTTTACATTCCACCTTCTCTCCTGGAACATTGCAGGGTGGAATGCCAAACAAAAAATTCCTGACTTTATTACTTTTCTGAACAAATTTGACTTAATTTTCTTACAGGAGACGTGGTGTACCCTTAAATTAATAGTGGATGGTTTCTCTTGTTCATGTTTACCAGCGACCTATTCCCAACCCAGTTCCAAAGGCAGACCCAAAGGAGGCCTAGCCATACTCATTTCTACTTCTGTAACAGCTCGCTCTATAAGTTTAACCCCTTGTAAAAACATTGCACAGGCTGTTTTATTATCTTTTTGCACATTTTCTTTTCTGTTAGTAAATGTTTATATTCCCCCTCATGCCTCTCGGGCACAAATTGACTGTGACTGGGACGTTCTTACCAATTATCTAACATCACTCGAGGCTAAATTCCCCAAAGCTCCTCTCATTGTTATGGGTGATTTCAACGCCAGGTCTGGCCCCCACAATGATGCGCTATTTGCTTCAAACCTCTGGGGGGGCGAGGACACCACCCCATACCTCCCAGGCTATGCTAGGACTTCCAAGGACCCCAAGATAAATTATGGTGGAATATGTTTATACCGATTCCTTGCTAGACACAGCCTAATAATGTTGAACGGTCATAAGCAGATAGATTCATGTGCGGAATTTACCTGCATCTCTGGCCTCAGGTGCAGTGTCATCGATTACGCCTTGATCTCGCATTCCCTGTTCAGGTTTATTTCGGACTTTTCTGTCGGCTCCAGACAGGATAGTGATCACCTTCCCCTTACCTTTTCCTTTTATCTACCAGAACGCGGTCACTTGCTCCTTACCCATAAACCAATGGCAAATCTAATCCACCCTACCCATAAAAGGACATTTTGGACTCCCACAGTAGCCTCTAATGTGGCCTTATTTCTCACTTCCCCCTCTGCCCTGTCCTTACAGAGGGAGATCATGCATGCTTCTGATTCATATTTAGCGTCAATAGCGTATAACTCCTTAATTACCAAACTTAAAGCCTCTATTATCCCACCATCTTCTTCCTTCAGGGCTCCTCCTACCACTGGTTTTCCCAGATGGTTTGATAAGGACTGTCTTGATGCTAAGAAACAGCTGAGACGGCTATACCTTCAGTATCGACACCAAAATTTAACCACCCTCCCCCCTGAGTATTTTATTATCAAAAAATACTACAAGCATATGATAGTCATCAAAAAAAGGCAGGTGATGCATGAAGATTGGGAAGCCCTAATTCAAGCCTCCAGATCAAATAATTCGAAGTGTTTTTGGGAGCTGATTTCTGGTTCTATGAGCCCACTAAATCCGGCCCCTTGCCACATTTCCCCATACCTCTGGGAGAAATATTTTTCTGCAAACAACGAGACTGTAAATGCTGTTTCCTTTATTGATAATTTAACAAATCTTCCCACTTGGCCACCTGTAACCCAAAAAGAAATTATTGATTTGATTGCTAGCTTGAAATCCGGCAAAGCTCCTGGACCTGATAACATACTTTCTGAAATGTTGAAGGCGCACCAAGCTTGGTGGGCCCCTCTTCTAGCAAATTTCTTTACTCTGATCAATAATTCCGGATGCTTCCCTGAGTCTTGGCTTGAATCCATAGTTATCCCTATATTTAAAAAAGGGAACAAAGAGGATCCAGCAAATTACCGCCCAATTAGCCTCCTTTCCATTATTGGCAAACTATATGCCTGCTACTTAAAAGAGAGACTCTCATCTTGGTTGGAGGAGGATAATATCCTTGGGAGGGAGCAGGCAGCTTTCCGGAAAGGTAGGTCTGGGATAGAACACTGTGTGATTTTAAATCACTTAGCTGAAAAATACAAGAACCGCTGGGGTAACGGCCTGTTTGTTGCCTTTGTCGACTTGAAATCGGCTTTTGATTCCATCCCTAGGGAGATACTATGGGCGAAACTCGCAAAATCTACGATCGACAAGAGACTCCTCTTCTTAATTAGCCGTCTGCACCACCACACATCCTTTCGTGTTAGATGTAGTCGTGAAGGTCATCTCCCAAACCCCATTACTACAACAAAAGGAGTTAGACAAGGCTGCATACTAGCCCCACTTTTATTTAATTTTTTCATGAATGATCTGTCCCTTTATTGTCAATCCCCGGACTTCTACCCCCCTAAGTTAGCAAACCTGCATTGTCCCTTGTTATTGTATGCAGATGATGCTGTTCTCCCTTCTGTTTCTAAAGTAGGACTCAAACGCCTAACTAAAGCTTTTATGAGTTTCTGTCATGATAACAAACTATCTATAAACTTTTCCAAAACTAAGATCTTAGCTTTTGCCAAGCACTCTCCTGCTCACGCATGGACAATTAATACCCATAAAATAGAACAGGTTTCTCATTTCAAATACCTTGGTATACTTTTTCATTCCTCTCTGTCCTGGAATCCCCATATCCGAGGGGCTATTTCTACTGCTCGCAACTCAGCCAGTGGTATTCGAAGGTTCTTCTTCACTAAAGGAGGACAATACATTCCGGCAGCCCTAAAGGTTTTTAGATCCAAAACTATTTCTCAACTTCTCTACGGGGTACCTTTATGGATTGGCGCCTTCAACTCTTCTGCGGAGGCAGTTCTCTCCTTGTTTCTCAGACAAATTTTTGGCGTTCCCAGGTGCGTTCCTGCGGCGGTCCTTAGGTTAGAATCTGGCCTAGTCTCACTTGAGTCTCAAGCGTGGTTGGCCGCCCTAAATTTCTGGTTTAAAATGTCTTATGAAAAATCTACTGGCTATCTCCCTTTACTCTGGGAAGACTCTTTTACCTCGAAATGGGCCCGTACGTTTACAAATTACCTTGCAAGTATTGGCCTCTCAATTGAACATCTGATGTCCCTCGCTCCAGAGACAGTTAAACATTCTATCCGGACTCGTATCAACGATATGGACTTCCAACGCTCCATAACTGCAGCCACCTCGACCTGCTCTCCTATTCACTTTGGTCTGAGCTTTGTGCCTATGCTCAGTGCCCCTTATCTGGAAACTCTTACGATCCCCAAATATCGTCTAGCCTTTACAAAGGCTAGATTTAACTGTCTTATCTCTGCCTTACTTGAAGGGAGATTTAAACGTATCCCGTATGCAAACCGATTATGCCTTTGTGGTGTCAGCGCCATAGAAACTCTCTCTCATGTCATCTTTGAGTGCGCCCTATATGACGATATTCACTCCAAATTCATAACCCCCATCATAAATAAATACCCCTACAAACCGCTTAACTGTTTACTTTTACATCTTTTGTCAGCAGCTAATAAGGATACTATCTTGTCAGTTGCTAAATTTATTTTTGCGGCTCAATCAATTCGGAAGGCATCTATCCTTTCAGAAGCTTCCGCCACCCAACTGTAACTGTTTTCCTTGTTGTTTTATTGTTTTACTGTTTTAACATGACTGCAACTTTGTAACCTTTTATTATAAATGTATGTAGTTTTATTTATAAATGTCTTTTGGTCTATGACCGTATCAATAAAGATTGATTGATTGATATTCTGCTCCAGAATTTTCCCAGGGATCGATGTCAGTCTGACAGGTTCCTCCTTTCTGCCCTTTTTGAAGATAGAGACAACATTAGCCCTCTTCCAGTCATCCAATACTTCACCCATCCTCCAGTGTTTTGCAAATAGAGTAGACAGTGGTTCTGAGAGTTCTTCGGCCAGTTCCTTCGATTCTCTAGGATGCAGTTCATCGGGCCCTGGAGATTTGAAGATTAGGTATTCCTTGACCATTTGTCTATCAATCTCAAGCTACAATCCTGTCCCTTCAATTTCACATTTCCCAGGAGGGTCATAGACCCTCTTTTGGGAGAAGACTGAGCCAAATTAGGAATTGAGCACTTTGCCTTTTTTTGGTCATCTGTTATCATTTTGCCATCGTCACTGAGTAGCTGTACCACCTTTTCTTTTCTCTGTCTTTTACTATGGATGTACCTGACGAAAGCTTTTAGTTGCTTTTGGCATCTTTCACTAAGCTCAGCTCATTCTCAGCTTTAGCCTTCCCAATGCCATCCCTGCAATTCCATGCTACCTGTCTGTACTCTTCCTTTGTAGTCTGCCCTTCCTTCCGCTTCCTGTATGTGTCCCTTTTGTTTTCAGGTCATCTCTAAACTTTCTGTGAAGCCACATTGGCTTATTTTGCTGTCTTCCCCCTTTCTCCCTTGACAGAATTGTTTGCCATTGTGCCTTTAGAATTTCCTCTTTTAGAAACTCCCACCCATCTTGGACTCCTTTTCTCATTGGGGTTGCTTGCCACAGATCCTTACTTACCATTGTTCTGAGTTCATTAAAATCAGCTTTCCAGGGTATGCCTATGGCTGCTCTCAGCTTTTGCTCCCTTTAAAATCAAGAACTCTGGTACAATGTGGTCACTTTCCCCCAGAGTTCCTGTAACTGTAACCTTCATCCATCAAGTCATCTCTATTGG